>NC_036840.1:18853145-18856094 GCF_002910315.2 Salvelinus sp. IW2-2015 | reverse complement strand
CCAGGCAACATCTTGTGTTGTGCAATGTATGTGTAAGTGTCTCCAGTATCTATGTACTGAATAACGTATATCTATGCATTAAATATGATCTGTATGTTTGCAACATGAAGGTGGTATTACAAGGAAACATGCATTTAGTGTTGTGTTGTAATGTGTGTTAAATGTGTTACAGTAGGCTATATACACTCACTTGCCAGTTTATTAGGTATACCCATCTAGTACCGGGTCGGACCCRCCTTTGCCTCCAGAACATTCTGTATTCTTGGGGCATTCTACAATGTGTTGGAATGTTGGTCCATGCTGATGCGATGGCATCACGCAGTTGATTCAGATTGGACARCGGTACATTCATGCTGCAAACAGCCCATTCCAGCTCATCCAAAATATGTTCTATTAGGTTGAGGTCTGGGGACTGCACGACCCACTCAAGTAAACTGAACTTGGCATTGTTTTTCCACTCCTCAATTGTCCAGTATTGTTGATTGCCCACTGGAGCTGCTTCTTCTTGGTTTTGGCCGATAGGAATGGAACCCGGTGTGGTCGTCTGCTGCAATAGCCCATCCGTGACAAGGTTCGACGAGTTTCCGTTCTGCACTTCACTGTTGTACTGTGCCATTATTTGTCTGTTTGTGGTCTGCCTGTTAGCGTGCAAGATTCTTGCCATTCTCCTTCGACCTCTGTCATCAGCCCATAGGACTTTTTTTGTTTGTTGCACCATTCTCTGTAAAAAGCCAAGGAGGGTGGCCATTTATGAGACACTGGATCRGGAGCGCCTGGCACCGACGATCATACCATGCTCAAAGTCGCATAGGTCACTTGTTTTGCCCATTCTAAAGTTKAATCGAACAGTAACTGAATGCCTCGATGCCTGTCTGCCTGCTTTATTTAACAAGCCACGGCCACTTTACTCACTGTCTGCAGGAGCGATCCATTTTCGTGAACAGGGTGGTGTACCTACTAGACTGTCCAGTGAGTGTATATAGGCTGTGTGTAGCACATATCGCTATGTATATAAACATATAGGATCTGTATATAGGGTATATTATGGTGGTTTTACAAAGAAGCATGCATATTGTGCTTTGTTGTAATGTCTGTTTATGTGTCACTAGCAGTAGGCTATATAGACAGTATAAATTGGCTGTAGGCTATGTAGAGCATATCATATTAATCTATACATATTGTGTTGTGTAATGTGTTATTAGCAGTAGTCTACACAGTGCCTTCAGAAAGTATTCATACCCCTTGACTTATTCCACATTGTGTTGGGTTACAGCCTGAATTCAACATGAATTAAATTGACAATACCCCATAATGACAAAGTGAAAACATGTTTTTAGAAATGTTTGTTTTAGATGCATGTCAGCAAAGACACTACACTACACAACACAACACAATACATTCATTGCACTATAAAGGCGACAAGCAGTGCCCACAAATATTTAGGGCCCACATAAAGCTGTCCCAACAGCAAAGCTTTCTATTCAGCACAATGGAGTGAATCCTTACCACCGCTACACCTGGCTATCAGCGGAGCCTTGTCTGGCAGCGAAACAATTAATTCAGTCTCGTTTACTGCTTWAAAAAAAAKAAACAGCTGGTATGGCTGACTTGCTTAAACAAATGTGGTTTCTACTGACAAGTGAGATGTACAAACTATGSCATGAGGGAACGATGAGCAGATAAGAAGCGTTCCATAATTTCGATTAAGACATTAACGAGCGAGCTACAGTAAGATGGACCTAGTCAATATAACTATGTGTTCAGCACTTTTGAAATATACAGCGACAGAATGCAGAACATGGGCTGCTCTTACAGTATTTTRCCTGTACACCAAGTCAGAACCGTAGGATAAATAAAGGGGGCATATAAACAGACAATGAAACCTCTTACAATATTAGATGATGACATTTCTCAAAAACAGGTTATAGGCTACATGTGCAGCACCACCGAGTCAGAACAGTAACATTAGGCGAAAATAAGAGGTGAAAATAGACCAACATATTAGGGTGAGGAACATGGGCTACTAACAGCTTACTACACAACATATACTTAGTATTACATTTTAGCTACAGTATACATATCTCCCTTGCATATTACATAATTTATGCAGCAGCATACAAGACATTTTTGGACTCACCTTGGCTTGTGATGTGCTCACTGAATGTGGCGCGGCGGTCTATTGTGGGCAGATTTTGGCATCAAATTTTGGCATCAAAGTCTGGCACTCTGGTATTATGGTGGGAACTCGAAGAGAAAAAAAACACACAGCCACTCCATTGAATAGCAGGCTACTGGTTTCTTTGCAATACTTGCCGTTAGCCACTTCCAAAGGACTCATTATTGAATTTGCAAATGTCCAACTTCTTGTGAAATCTTTGTGTCCAATGGCCAATGAGCACCGATACGGTTTATCTATAATTTCTCTTCATTATTTCACTTCATATGACAAGGATTAAAAAGGATTTCCCAGTAGATTGTCGACTTGATTCGCCCGACTAGCATCACTACTCTGGACGGTTCTGACTTAGAATATGTGGACAACTATAAATACCTAGGTGACTGGCTAGACTGTAAACTCTCTTTCCAAACTCATATTAAGCATCTAAAATCCAAAGTTAAATCTAGAATTGGCTTCCTATTTGGTAACAAAGCATCCTTCACTCATGCTGCCAAACATACCCTCGTAAAACGGACTATCCTACCGATCCTTGACTTCGGCAAAGTCATTTACAAATTAGCCTCCAACTCTCTACTCAGCAAATTGGATGCAGTCTATCACAGTGCCATCCGTTTTGTCACCAAAGCCCCAWATACTACCCACCACTGCGACCTGTATGCTCTCGTTGGTTGGTCCTCACTACATATTCGTCGCCAAACCCACTGGCTCCAGGTCATCTATAAGTCTTTGCTAGGTATAGCTCCGCCTTATCTCAGCTCACTGGTCACCAT
>NC_036840.1:18795639-18851004 GCF_002910315.2 Salvelinus sp. IW2-2015 | reverse complement strand
TAGGAAGCCGATTCTAGATTTAATTTTGGATTGGAGATGCTTAATGTGATTATAGAAGGAGAGTTTCCAGTCTAACCAGACACCTAGGTATTTGTAGTTGTCCACATATTCTAAGTCAGAACCGTCCAGAGTAGTGATGGTGGGCGGGCGGGCAGCGATCGGTTGAAGAGCATGCATTTCATTTTACTTGCATTTAAGAGCAGTTGGAGGCCACGGAAGGAGAATTGTATGGCATTGAAGCTCGTCTGGAGGTTAGTTAACACAATGTCCAAAGAAGGGCCAGAAGTATACAGAATGGTGTTGTCTGCGTAGAGGTGGATCAGAGAATCACCAGCAGCAAGAGCGACATCATTAATGTATACAGAGAAGAGAGTTGGCCCGAGAATTGAACTCTGTGGCACCCCCATAGAGAGTGCCAGAGGTCCGGACAACAGGCCCTCCGATTTGACTCACTGAACTCTGTCTGAGAAGTAGTTGGTGAACCAGGCGAGGCAGTCATTTGAGAAACCAAGGCTGTTGAGTCTGCCGATGAGAATGTGGTGATTGACAGAGTCGAAAGCCTTGGCCAGGTCGATGAATACAGCTGCACAGTATTGTCTCTTATCAATGTCAGTTATGATATCGTTTAGGACCTTGAGTGTGGCTGAGGTGCACCCATGACTATCTCAGAAACCAGATTGCATAGCGGTGACGGTACGGTGGGCTTCGAAGTGGTCGGTGATCTGTTTTTTAACTTGGCTTTCGAATACCTTAGAAAGGCAGGGTAGGATAGATATAGGTCTGTAGCAGTTTGGGTCTAGAGTGTCTCCCKCTTTGAAGAGGGGGATGACCGCGGCAGCTTTCCAATATTTGGGGATCTCAGACGATATGAAAGAGAGGTTGAACAGGCAAGTAATAGGGGTTGCAACAATTTCGGTTGATCGTTTTAGAAAGAGAGGGTSCAGATTGTCTAGCCCGGCTGATGTGTAGGGGTCCAGATGTTGCAGCTCTTTCAGAACATCAGCTATCTGGATTTGGGTGAAGGAGAAATGGGGGAGGRTTGGGCAAGTTMCTGTGCGGGGTGCAGGGCTGTTGACCGGGGTAGGGGTAACCAGGTGGAAAGCATGGCCAGCCGTAGAGAAATGCTTCTTGAAATTCTTAATTATTGTGGATTTATCGGCGTTGACAGTGTTTCCTAGCCTCAGTGCAGTGGGCAGCTGGGAGGYGGTGCTCTTATTCTCCATGGACTTTACAGTGTCCCAGAACTTTTTGGAGTTTGTGTTACAGGATGCAAATTTCTGTTTGACAAAGCTAGCCTTTGCTTTCCTAACTGCCTGTGTATATTGGTTCCTAACTTCCCTGAAAAGTTGAATATTGCGGGGGCTATTTGATGCTAACGCAGTATGCCACATAATGTTTTTGTGCTGGTCAAGGGCAGTCAGGTCTGGAGTGAAGCAAGGGCTATATCTGTTCAWGGTTCTAKATTTTTTGAATGGGGTATTCTTATTTAAGATGGTGATGAAAGCACTTTTAAAGAATAACCAGGTATCCTCTACTGACGAAATGAGGTCAATATCCTTCCAGGATACCCGGACCAGGTCGAATAGAAAGACCTGCTCGCTGAAGTGTTTTAGGGAGCGTTTGACAGTGATGAGGGGTGGTCGTTTGACTGCAGACCCATTACGAACGCAGGCAATGAGACAGTGATCGCTGAGATCCTGGTTGAAGACAGCAGAGGTGTATTTGGAGGGCAGGTTGGTTAGGATGATATCTATGAGGGTGCCCGTGTTTACGGATTTGGGGTTGTACCTGGTAGGTTCATTGASRATTTGTGTGAGATTGAGGGCATCAAGCTTAGATTGTAGGATGGCCAGGGTGTTAAGCATGTCCCAGTTTAGTGACGATGAGAGAGATATTGTCTCTAGAAACATAATTTAAACCAGGTGAGGTCACCGAATGTGTGGGAGYTGGAACTAAAGGGTTAGCTAAGGAATATTGAGCAGGGCTAGAGGCTCTACAGTGAAATAAGACAATAATCACTCACCAAAACAGCAATGGACAAGGCATATTGACATTAGGGAGAGGCATGCGTAGCCGAGTGATCATAGGGATCCAGTGAGTAGCTAGGCGGGCTGGAGACACGGAGATTCAGACAGCTAGCGGGCTGGGGATAGCAAGCTAGCAGAGGGGCCTTAGAAGGTCGTCGCAACGGAAGAAGTCTGTTGTAGACCCCTCGTGCAGTTACATCAGCAGACCAGTTATGATGGATCAGCAGGGCTCCGTGTTGTAAAAGGGTCCAGGCCAATTGGCAAAATAGGTATAGTGGCCCAAGAAATTGGCCAATGGGCTTCTTCAGCTAACAGTCCGATATGCTCCAGACAGCTAGCGGGTCGCGGCTAGCAGGCTATCAGATGGGCATTAAGGGGACGTCGCGACGGAGGAGCCTYTTGAAATAGCCCCTRGGGCAGATTACATTGGTAGTCCAGTCGTGATGGATCGGCGGGGCTCCTTATCGGCAGTAAAAAGGGTCCAGGCCAATTGGCAAAATAGGTATTGTAGCCCAAGGAGTGGCTGATGGACCTCTAATTGGTGCTTTCAGGACAGAGACGTTAGGACAGAGACATTAGCCAGGAGTGGCCACTCGGATAGCAGCTAGCTAGCTGCGATGATCCAGGTGAAAAAGTTCAGAGCTTGCGGTAGGAGTCCGGAGATATGGAGAAAAATAAGTCCGATATGCTCTGGTTTGAATCGCGCTATGCAGACTGGCAAGAGTTGTCGGGGCTGAAGGTTAGCTGATGGCCGCCAGCAGTGGCTAGCTGACTACTAGCTAGTAGCTAGTTAGCTGGCTAGCTTCTGTTGGGAGTTCCGGTTCTAAAGTAAAGAAAATAGCAGATCCAAACCACATTGGGTGAGGCGACTTGCAGGAGAGTGTGTTGAAGTTGAGGTTAAGAAAAATATAAAAAATATATGCAAAGAAAAAAGATATAAAAAGATATATACACGGGACACGACAACAGGAATACAAAGACATCTGACTGCTACGCCATCTTGGGAAAAAAAGATGATTACTGCTGTGAGTCTTTCTAGGTACATATCTAAGAGCTTTCCACACCTGGATTGGGCAACATTTGCCTATTATTATTTTCAAAATTCTTCAAGTTCTGTCAAATTTGTTGTTGATCATTGCTAGACAACCATTTTCAGGTCTTGCCATACATTTTCAAGAAAATGTAAGTAAAAAATGTAACTCGGATACCCAGGAACATTCACTGTCTTCTTGGTAAGCAACTCCAGTGTACATTTAGCCTTGTGTTTTAGGTTATTGACCTGCTAAAAGCTGAAATCCTCTCACAGTGTCTGGTGGAAAGCAGACTGAACCAGGTTTTCRTCTGGGATTTTGCCTGTGCTTAGCTCCAATCCATACATTTTTTTATCTTGAAAAACTCCCCAGTCCTTAACGATTACAAGCATATCCATAACATGACTCAGCTACCACTATGCTTGAAAATATGGAGAGTGGTACTCAGTAATATGTTGTATTGGATTTGTCCCAAACATAACACTTTGTATTGAGGACAAAAAGTTGATTGCTTTGCCACATTTTTTGCAGTATTACTTTAGTGCCTTGTTGCAAACAGGATGTGTGTTTTGAAATATTTTGGGTGAATAAGTTGGGTGAAWTTTGACAGAGCTGGTGTAACTGAGTCAGGTTTGTAGACCTCCTTGCTCGCACATGCTTTTTCAGTTCTGCCAACACATTTTCTATAGGATTGAGGTCAGGGCTTTGTGATGGCCACTCCAATACCATGACTTTGTTGTCCTTAAGCCATTTTCCCACAACTTTGGAAGTATGATTGGGGTCATTGTCCATTTGGAAGACCCATTTGTGACCAAGCTTTAACTTCCTGACTGATGTCTTGAGACGTTGCATCAATATATCCACATAATTTTCCTACCTCATGATGCCATCTATTTTGTGAAGTGCACCAGTCCCTCCGGCAGCAAAGCACCCCCACAACATGATGCTGCCACCCCRGTGCTTCACGGTTGGGATGGTGTTCTTCGGCTTGCAAGCATCCCCCATTTTCCTCCAAACATAACGATGGTKATTATGGCCAAACAGTTCTYTTTTTGTTTCATTAGACCCGAGGACATTTCTCCAAAAAGTACGATCTTTGTCCCCATGTGCAGTTGCAAACCGTAGTCTGGCTTTTAAATGGCGGTTTTGGAGCAGTGGCTTCTTCCTTGCTGAGCAGCCATTCAGGTTATGTCGATATAGGACTCGTTTTACTGTGAATATAGATACTTTTGTACCTGTTTCCTCCAGCATCTTCACAAGGTCCTTTGCTGTTGTTCTGGGATTGATTTGCACTTTTCGCACCAAAGTACATTCATCTCTAGGAGACAGAACGTGTCTCCTTCTTGAGCGGTGTGACGGCTGCGTGGTCCCATGGTGTTTATACTTGCGTACTATTGTTTGTACAGATGAATGTGGTACCTTCAGGCATTTCAAAATTGCTCCCAAGGATGAATCAGACTTGTGGAGGTCTACAATTTWTTTTCTGAGGTCTTAGTTGGTTTCTTTTGATTTTCATATGATGTCATGCAAAGAGGCACTGAATTTGAAGGTAGGCCTTGAAATACATCCACAGGTACACCTCCAATTGACTCAAATGATGTCAATTAGCCTATCAGAAGCTTATAAAGCCATGACATAATTGTCTGGAATTTTCCAAGCTGTTTAAAGGCACAGTCAACTTAGTGTATGTAAACTTCTGACCCACTGGAATTGTGATACAGRGAATTATAAGTMAAATAATCTGTCTGTAWACAATTGTTGGAAWAATTACTTGTGTCATGCACAAAGTAGATGTCCTAACCGAGTTTGTTAACAAGAAATTTGTGGAGTGGTTGAAAAACGAGTTTTAACGACTCCAACCTAAGTGTATGTAAACTTCTGACTTCAACTGTAAATAATGTGCGTGAAATGCTAGATAGTGTATTTTTTTATTATTTTTTTAACCTTTATTTAACTAGGCAAGTCAGTTAAGAACAAATTCTTATTTTCAATGACGGCCTAGGAACAGTGGGTTAACTGCCTGTATGGGATGTAAACAGAGAGCTCTATTTTCTTGGGGATCTGAATATTGACTGGTTTTCATCAAGTTGTACGCTCAAGAGAACGCTTCTCACTGTGATCAGCGCCTGTAATCTGGTTCAGGTTATTAATCAACCTACCAGGGTGTTTACAAACACAACAGGAACAAGATCATCCACATGTATTGATGACATTTTGACTAATACTGTAGAGCTCTGTTCTAAAGCTGTATCCATATGCATTGGATGCAGTGATCACAATATAGAGGCTACTGTATATCTAGGAGAACGAAGGTTCCAGAAGCTGGGCCTAAAATAGTGTATAAGAGATCATACAAACGTTTTTGCTGTGACTCTTATGTGGGTGATATAAAACATATTTTCCGGTTTGATGTGATTAATAATCCAACCTGCTGCACTTGATAAATTCATGAAATTGCTTCTTCCTATTATAGATAAACATGCACCTGTTAAGAAACTGTCTGTCAGAAGTGTTAAAGCTCCACAGATTGATGGAATTGAAAAACTGAATGGTTGAAAGAGATGGGGCCAAATTCGTGGCTAATAAGTCTGGCTGCTGACTGCAAATTGAGCAATTATGTGACTAAACTTAAGAATTTTTGGGGGTTATATTTTAAATGAAATTATGTACTGTATGCTGATGATTCAACCAAATACATGTCAGCAACCACAGCTAATGAATTCACTGAAACCCTTAACAAGGAGTTGTAGTCAGTTTTGGAAAAGGTGGCCAGTAATAAACTGATCCTAATCATCTCTAAAAGCAAGAGCATTGTATTTGGAACAAATTATTCCCCAAGCTCTTGACCTCAGCTGAATCTGGTGATGAACGGTGTGGCTGTTGAACAAGTTGAGGAGACTAAATTACTTGGTGTTACATTAGATTGTAAACTGTCATTGTCAAAAGAAATATTGTGCATTCAGAAAGTATTCAGACCCCTTCACTTTTTCCACATTTTGCAACGTTAAAGCCGCATTCTAAAATTTATTAAATGGTTTATTTTCCTCATCAGTCTACACACAATACCCCATAATGACAAAGCAAAAACAGTTTTTTAGAAATTTATTAAAAATAAAAAACAGAAATGTCACATTTACATAAGTATTCAGACCCTTTGGTATGAGACTCAAAATTGAGCTCAGGTGCATCCTGTTTCCATTGAGATGTTTCTACAACTTGATTGGAGTCTACTTGTGGTAAATTCAATTGATTGGACATGATTTGGAAAGGCACACCCCTGTCTCTATAAGGTCCCACAGTTGACAGTGCATGTCAGAGCAAAAACCAAGCCAAGAGGTCGAAGGAATTGTCCGAGGAGCTCCTAGACAGGATTGTGCCGAGGCACAGATCTGGGGAAGGGTACCAAAAAATCTCTGCAGCATTGAAGGTCCCTAAGAACACAGTGGCTTCGATCATTCTTAAATGAAAGAAGTTTGGAACCACCAAGACTCTTCCTAGAGCTGGCCGCCCAGCCAAACTGAGCAATCGGTTCACCTTCCAACAGGACAACAACCTTAAGCACACAACATCTGCTCTTTCCATGACATAGACTGAACAGGTGAAAGCTTTGATCCCTTTTTAATCACCTTTTAAATCCACTTCAAATCAGTGTAGATGAAGGGGAGGAGACAGGTTAAAGAATACTTTTTAAGCCTTGAGACAATTGAGACATGGATTGTGTCTGTGTGGCAAGACAAAAAGATTGAAGTGCCTTTGAAAGAGGTATGGTAGTAGGAACACTGTTTGTGTGTGGGGGGGGGGGGGGGGGGGGGCAATTCACTATTAGGAAGGTGTTCCTAATATTTGTTTTACTCAGTATATATATTATTTGAGTCATGCGCTTTTGTTTCCAATATTGATTGGATGGATGGATGATCTCTTTGTTTTTATTTGAGAAGTGACTTTATTCCTCTGTAGTAATGGACACCTCTGACTCACTCACTCTCTCCCTCTCCTCCTCAATCTGAATCCCTTAATCCTCTTCCCCCTCATCCATCCCCCCTCTCTCCCACCTGGACTCCTCTCTCCCTCTCCTCTCCCTCTGTAGAATAKTGTACTACAGTAACCATTATACTCTGTATTCTCTATCTGGTTGTATCTTATTAAAGATGTTCCTGAATCTTACACTATGGTGTCCCGTCTCCTTATTAATACAGCCTGCTCTCTCCCTTCTTCTTCTTCTTCTTCACCTCCCTTCTTCCCTTCATCCAGTTATGATCCTCTCCCTAGCTGCAGCCATGAGCAGTGGTGGCCTTCCCCAGAACACTACTTCCTCTGCAACCTTTGATCCCTCATCCCTGGACCCCTGGCTTGACCCTTACCCTGACCTCCCTGGGGTCAACTCCTCCTCCGCAGTCCCTGTCCGCACCTCCACATCTGACCTTGACCTACGACCTCTGACCTCACCCCAGGTTAGTCATGATGTCATCAGGTTTTGTGAACATAAACGTACTGGTTGATGTTATAGCTTTTAAATTTTTTTGCTGACTCTGTTAAGTAACTTTGGGTATTTTGAAAACATATTACTATTATTGTTGTCATAAACAGGATGTCAGCCCATGGGACGTGGCATTATGTGTCACAGGAACCCTCATCTCCTGTGAGAATGCTCTGGTCATTGCTGTCCTGTTCTACACGCCGACCCTTCGAGCTCCTATGTTCATCCTGATTGGTTCGCTGGCGTTCGCCGACCTCCTGGCGGGTCTCGGACTCATCCTAAACTTTGTCTTCATCTATCTGGTCAAGGGAGAGGTCGTGACCTTGGTTTCCACGGGGATACTTATCGTGGCGTTCTCCGCGTCCATTTTGAATATCCTGGCGATCACTGTGGACAGGTATGGTGACATTGTATTTCTTTTTATGTTGTATTTCTGATTACTATAATTGCAGCGATGCAACTATGTACTGGAATTCTGAGTGTATCAGTTCTCACTAAGATGAAAACATGGACCGGACTAAAGTAATCAGTTATCAGTATGAGTTAAACATGTTTTGGAATAGTGAGTGTGCCAGTGAAAACATGGACTGGACTGACAGTAATGTTCCCTCCATTACAGGTACCTGTCGCTGTACAACGCGTTGACCTATCACACCGAACGGACTGTCCTCTTCACGTACCTGGTAATAGGGCTCATCTGGTTGGTGGGTCTGATCCTTGGAGTCCTCCCTGCCCTCGGGTGGAACTGTCTAGACGACGAAACGACTTGTAGCGTATGCCGACCAGTCACGAAATCCAACGCCGTTGCACTCGCAGTCTTCTTCCTATTGGTCTTTGCAGTCATGATGCAACTCTACCTACAGATCTGTAGGATTGCGTTCCGACATGCTCAGCAAATCGCAGTCCAACATCAATTCATCGCTATTTCCACGACCAAAGGAGTCCAGACACTCTCTGTGATTCTCTGCGCTTTCGCTATGTGTTGGTTGCCATTCGCAATGTATTCTATAGTGGCGGACTCGAGTTATCCTATAATATATACATACGCCACTGTGCTGCCGGCGGCGTGTAATTCTGTTATAAATCCAATTATATACGCTTTCAGGAACCCAGATATACAGAAGGGGTTGTGGTTGGCGTGCTGTGGGTGTGTCCCGTCAAATTTGAGTCTCAGACCAAGGGCGAGGACCTCCAGTGATGTATAGGGAACCTGAACATACAGAAAGCTTGATTAACTGGCTCAGAGCGTGTGGAGGACGTTGCCAGGCCAGGCCAACGGGGAGATGGGAATGTCGAGCCCTGGAGAAGGGTTTCTGGCTGCGACCCCTCCAATCTCTCCCTCCCACCATACATCCAGTGATGTAGAGGTAGGGGTGTTTGGGTCGTCAGAGGAAGGGGATCCCCTCTCCTCCCCCCTTTCTCTAGGGGTGTGTTGACGTCAAGGCAAGATGGCACCCCTCCACGAACCTCTGACGATGTATAGGTTTGGGGTGTGGTGAGGTCAAGGTTCAAAGGTGACTAACAAGGCAAGGTCGACCCCCTCTTAGGACCTCCAACCTCCAACAATGTATAGGTTTGGGGTACGGTGACGTCAGAACAGGGTGGCGAGGAGAAATGTGACCCAATCCACACCTCGCCTGCCTAGGCCTGAGACCAGTGTTGGGTGGCGGGTGTGGCTCCCCCTAGTCATACGTTGAGGAGGCATGGACTGGACTGAGAAGGTCTGGGATGCATTACCCTGGGCCTAGGCCTACCCAAGCCCACTGGATAGAGATGGTAGTAGTGGACTGTGACTGTGTGTGGGGCTAAGGTGAAACACTTATAGGCCTCTACAATGCTTCTAGCTCAGAAGGTGAGCATGAGTAGTAGAGAGCCTAGTAGGAGTTGGTTGGAAGGTGATAAGGAGTCTTCATAAACACATGATGAGCTAACTCACTTATGAGCAAACTAGCCGACCATTGTAATGTGTGTTAGGTTAGGGTACTACAACCTTGAGGTTTTCAGTGAGGTGTCATTTGAGAGATTATTTAAAGCTAGACTCCTTAGTTGCTACATCCATTTTTGGACTTACAAATACTGACATATACCCATTGGTTATTGAAGAATATAACTTATAAATGCCTCATGAGCATGTATCAACTGTCATACATTGTCATTGTTTTATTTAAGGATTCTAGCTTTAAACTATCCTGCTTAAACTGTCATGCCCCAAGGATCGTGTTGCAAATGATGACTATAACCGGCATTAGAACACCAAGAACAATTGTTAGAACCAAGTCACAAGGCTACACAAACAAACAAACAAACAAAGCCAATATGAAGCCTGATTCATGTTTAACCTTAAAGAAAAAACATACATTTTTAGAAAAGCCCAAACTTTTAAAACATTCCCTTGTTTCCCACAAAACAAACCATTAAACAAACCTACATTCAGGAGGTATAAAAATAGAATAACAGTACTAGAATTTCTAGAAATCAAAATTTTCGATGGTTATCATCATGCCGAGAAATGCATCTAAAACATTCTAAACCTGTTTCAGCACCATGGACTTCGCCTAGCAAATCAAGCCACTATCCCCAAGCACCGAGAACTCATTTCAGCACCATGGATAGCGACCGGGGAGCCAACGCTCATAGTCCCTAATAACCACTGATGTAAGGTCAGTTTTGTGTTTTCCCATATATTGGTTAAAGTTAGAATTCAGGAAGTGTAATCTGATCCTCGATCCCTGTCTAAGCCAAGGGAAATTCTACCCTTCGGAGCCATCTATTCAGACCGTTGTTTTCACACAGCTCATATGTTGTAGGGTTTAATAATGCATTATAAAACAGCCCTGGCGTTGAGAGAAAGAGGGAGCACAGGCCCATGATTTTTAGATTAACAGGATCTTCCCGGGCAGACAGAGAGAGAGAGATGACAATATGTGTGTGTCAGCCGACAGCTCGTGTTCGCAGAAGCTTTGGTCGGATTCCGTAATGACGTGATGGCTTCTACCATTCTAAATGTTGCGAAGGGTTCTAAATGATAGCAGATGTAGATGACCGTTGGAGGTATCTGTTTATCTGTCCTATCTATCAGTTAGCTTATTAGAATAGTGTGACATGCAATCATAACAATTCATATACATCTGAATTAAATGTATTTTTTGATATCATTAATGGAGTTCAATTTGAATTTAAACTAGGCCTATTGAAAACTTAGTCTATGTAGGTTTAYAAGCCTTGATTCAGCCAGACAAGTTAAACAATAATGATTGATCAACATCCATCTGTCAACCGACAATGTAAACAGTATATTGATTATCCATCATGTCAGATGAACAGACATCGATCCAAATCCGATAGGGTGTCTATCAATAAGATGGCGATGCATGGACGACACAGCACTAGACAACAACAGAACACCAGAACGTTTCCTGAAACACAAAACCAACATTCCGTTACATAGGCTCTAGGTTCCATATTCATAAAGTTTTTGGCCTGTATACCCCTCATTTCCCCTCTCCATATCTAAGTCTCTACGCAAGTTTCAAATCACGTGCTCCCTCTCGGCTCTGCGTCTCTGGATGTCTGCAATAGAGGGAAGCTGACGTGTCATAGCCAGCCCCGGGAAGGCTCAATGGCTCAGCGGGTTAATAACGACCAAGATACACTATACAAGCTGTAACTCGTCTAGCCACGCTAGCTTCACCCTGATGTGGGAGCTAACAAGCTAGCAAGCATGCTCGGTAGTGCTAGGTATCAACAGCCATTGTCACCCAATCCAGTAGGGGCTGGAAGTTACAGTGAGCTGGAAGCGGGGTCACTCACGCCGCAATGTGGCGGAGGATTTGTATAAAGTTTAGCTTTCCCCATCTTTAGTCCCGCCATGTGCTCAACAGTCCCCCGTTCACTCTTCTTCTCTTCACTCTCCTTGCATTGAAAATGAATGGGAAGCCATTGTTACACCGCACGGTGCTGTCTCTAGTGTATCCAGGTCATACGGTTTTGATAGGTGAGCCGCCAGGCGCGACGTGGTAGGGTAATGTGACCCGTGTTCACACATCGATAGTTTCACACACACAGATTATACTGAGGTTAGTTTCTCATGAAAGGTTAGCTTGTAGTTGTAGGCTAACCCGCTGATATACATAGGCCCTTAGTGATGGTGATAGTGGTGTGGTAAGATTGTAAGTTAGTAGTATTGTGTCATAATACCTTGAAATGGCTTCCTTTCATTGTCTCCTTTCCTACACAACCTCGGATAGGTGGCTAGTAAGGAGAGGAGACGAGGAGAGGAAGCGAATTAAGACTGTTAAGATGTAGCCCAAACTGTAAAGAAACCAGATGTCCTTTTCCCTCCATTACTTCTGATACTGAAGCTTGCTACATTAAGGTGAAGAGACGAGGAGAGGAAGCAAATTAATACTATTAGGATGTAGCCCCTAAATCCAAATTAAACAGAAATCGAGATGACACTTTCTTAAAAATCTTTCTGATGAGCAAACATGTTTGTTTGTCATCTCACAACTATGATTTTGCAACTGTATCCACTGTACTGTAAAAACAACAACAATTGTAAAAGACTACTGTGGCCTGTGAGATGTGCCAGCCATCGGGTCTATCTATAGGTCAATGGAGAGCTGGCTGTCTTATGAGGGTAAGAGTTTAGCCTATAGAGCATGGTTTTTAAAAATGACTAAATGAAGGCAAATTGTACAAAAATATTTGTATATTGTCAATGAGTCACCGTCACTATTCGAGGGGAATTACACGATTCAACGCTTTCACTGAAAAGAAAACGTATCAAAAACAAATAGCAAAAAATATAACAAACAACTCTCAAAATGGCACACATACAGGACTAGAGAACTTCTTTATAAAATGATCATGGGATTTTTCTACATTGTAAAGTGGTGTTTTTTATATTGTTTTTCTATTCAGCGGGATTGACGACCAAAAACAATCACATGCTTTCGCGGTTAGCCTGTGTCCCAAATGGCACCCGATTCCTTATATAGTGCACTTTTGACCAGAGCTGTATGGGCCCTCCAAAAGTAGTGCACTGCTAGGTACAATCGAGAAAGTGTTAACTGGACCTAATGGCAGAGAGAATCCATTCAAATCAAATTCTCACTACCTTAAACTTTCAACAATCAAAAATAGACATAAATACTGGTTAGCATATATCAACAGAAAAACATAATTTTTGACCACCATATGACTGATTATAAATCGAGATATGTATTACCTGCTTGTGTCAGCCTTTAAATGCACAAGACAACAGATGTATATTAGGGTCTGCTGTGTACTCCTCTCTCTTTGGGGTGTATTAACTACGAACTAAACAGAACCAAACGGAAGCAGAAACAAACGGGGAGGGACCAACTTGAATTTGTTTTTGTCGCAAGACATTTTACGTTTGAAGTAAAACATTTCAGTTGCAAAGCATTTTGCTACCGTTTCTGACTAATGAATACACCCCAGGTCACTCTCTGATGGAAACGTGCGTAACCACTGGTGAACACGCAAAACTCTGTGTTCTTATGTGAGGTGCGTTCTCCGATGTAATTGAATCCCATCTGTGAATATACCACTCTGTCATGCCCGTAGAACGGGGGTGGGACTACCTAGCACCGTGTGTGTGTGTGTGTCTGTCACCCCCTGGTTTATATTGCCAATACTGTATTGTAATGTGATGTAACAAAAAACAGACACTGTAAACAGGAGATGGTCATGCTCCTGGAGGCTTTCCTGGAGGGCTGCAGCAAACCTGCGGCCTGTTCATTTGGGCTCGCAACGGAAGACATTATAAAACCCCTTGCAAAAGAAAATTTCTTGTTGGAAAGGTCCAGGTAGTTCCATCTAGTTTCAGTCCATTTTCTTCCATTTGGTGCCTAATGATCAAGACCCAGTTGATTCTCATGCTTGACTTTAAATTAGTGTCTTGATTTACACATGGGAAACCATGTGTGAGCACTTTATAGCCAATCAGTGACGCTAATTTGTTAATTGGTCAATTAACTGAGGGATGAAAACTACAGCAGACACTGTGGCCCTCCAGGATAAAAGCTTCTCTCTCTTATGCATAAACACATCAAGATGGGCCATAAATACTGCTGTAGGCATACCTTTACAATCAAATCAAATTGTATTAGTCACATGCGCCGAATACAGCAGGTGTAGTAGACCTTACTGTGAAATGCTTACTTACGAGCCCCTAACCTACAATGCAGTTTAAAAAATACAGATAAAAATAAGAAGTAAAAGTAAAAAGTAATTAAAGAGGAGCAGTAAAATAAGAATAGCGAGACTATATACAGGGGGGTACCGGTACAGAGTAAATGTGCGGGGGCACCGGTAGTTAATATAGGTAGAGTTATTAAAATGACTATGCATAGATAATAACAGAGAACAGCAACAGTGTAAAAGAGGGTGCAAATAGTCTGGGTAGCCATTTGATTAGATGTTCAGGAGTCTTGGGGGTAGAAGCTGTTTAGAAGCCTCTTGGACCTAGACTTGGCGCTCCGGTACCGCTTGCTGTGCGGTAGCAGAGAGGACAGTCTATGACTAGGGTGGCTGGAGTCTTTTTTAGGGCCTTCCTCTGACACCGCCTGGTATAGAGATCCTGGATGGCAGGAAGCTTGGCCCCATGGATGTACTGGGCCGTTCGCACTACCCTCTGTAGTGCCTTTCGGTCGGAGGCCGAGCAGTTGCCGTATCAGGCAGTGATGCAACCATTCAGGATACTCTCAATGGTGCAGCTGTAGAACCTGTTGAGGATCTGAGGACCCTTGCCAAATGTTTTCAGTCTCCTGAGGGGGAATAGGTTTTGTCGTGCCCTCTTCACAACTGTCTTGGTGTTATTGGACCATGTTAGTTTGTTGTTGATGTGGACACCAAGGAACTTGAAGCTCTCAAACTGCTCCACTGCAGCCCCGTCGATGAGAATGGGAGTGTGCTCGGTCCTCTTTTTCCTGTAGTCCACAATCATCTCCTTTTTCTTGATCACGTTTGATCACTTTCAGGGAGAGGTTGTTGTCCTGGCACCACACAGCCAGGTCTCTGACCTCCTCCCTATAGACTGTCTCGTCGTTGTCGGTGATCAGGCCTACCATTGTTGTGTCATCGGCAAACTTAATGATGGTGTTGGAGTTGTGCCTGGCCGTGCAGACATGAGTGAAATAGATTATATTAATTATATTTCTATAGGCTCAACACAATCTCTTCAGGAGGGAAAAGGAGTGTGGTTATTTTTCTTATGCAATGCTGTACAGAAACTTATATTTTTATATTCGTCGTCAGGGCATGAGTWAAAAAAAAACATGGTTGTTACAGTGTGTGCGACTTGTGTGTGTGTGCGTGTGTTCGTATTATCAATGGTCAAAATAATTTTCTTGAAACAATGTGTGTTGAATTATGCTAAAAAGTGCCATATTTCTTACCTATTACTGGTGTCTTATTTTGGTTGATGTATTACATGTATTGATCATGTATGTGTTTGTCTCATGTATTTCAAGGTAAATGCATTCACGAGCTATGAAAAAACACGACAGCCTATCACGAGCTATGAAATAACATGATAGCCTATCACCAGCCATGAAAAAAACATTACAGCCTATCACGTTTGATCTTGTGTAGAGATGATATATAAAGGACAAGAGCACTAAAACCAAACTGATCTAGGATCAGCTACCCCCCTGTCTCCCCGCCAACAAAAACATAAACCATAGGAGGGAAGAAACAAAACTGATCTAGGATCAGCTTACCCCACCCCAATCGCTACCTAACCATAGGAGAAGAGAGCACTGAAAAATTACCTTGAAAATATGAGCTAAATATGAGTTAAGAAAAACTGCAATCGAGGACCTTTGTGGCAGCAAAAATTGACAAGAGTATATTTATCTGTGCTCTGTGAATAACAATGTGGAATATAGGAGGAACCTAAACTCACATGCAATATTCACCAGAGTAGAGCAGACACATTAACATGCCATTCTGAGAGCACATTGCCAAAAAAGACACATCAATATCACTCTAAATAGGCCTAATTAAGATTCAATACAATCTTTATTGACCCATTATACAGAGAACAGAAAAAGCAAGATGGACTTACATAAAAAGAAGAAGAAAACAGGGCGGGGAGGCAGCAATGAACGTCACACTGTCTATCTGGTTACAGGTGACGTCATTGCTGAGAAGAGAAGAGAGGAAAAGGTCATTTCAAAGACACTTTCTGCCTGCTTCCCAAATTGAACCCTAATCCCTATATAGTGCACTACATTTGATCAGGACCCACATAGGGCTCTAGTCAAAAGTAGTGCACTACATAGGAAATAGGGTGCCAACGTAGTGCACTATATAGGGAATAGGGGCCAAAGTAGTGCACTACCTAGGGAATAAGGTGCCATGTCAGACTGTGCTACTCTCTCTGTAACATTTCACAAATCCTACCCAGAAATAAATCTGTCTCCAAACTATAAATAGCAAGCTGAAAGCGATGTTTACCCCCTGAGCAACTTGAAAATCCTCTCATTGCTCCATTAGACAAGAAGCGTCTCTCTCTCTGTCTCTGTCTCTCTCCCCCCCCCCTCTCTCTCCTCCTCTCCCCTTCATGCCTAGCCCTCTTGCCTTTCTCCTCCTCCTCTCTCCTTCCTTCTTTCTCTCTGACAGATCTGAGAATAATGTAAAGCTGGATTCTGTTTCGAATGCTTTTGCTGCTTTACAAAAGAACCCCACTAAACCTAAGCCACCTGCACTTATGAGAAAATGTGTGTGTGTGTGTGTGTGTGAAGCGCTTTCAGCACTTGGAGAAGCGTTATAAATCCCATTCATGAAAACGTTAGAACATTTTAAAATGTAATGTTGGGCTATTTTCTCTCCCTGTCACCCCTTTCACTAAGATATTGTCTATAGCAGTACCTGAGAGCTAAACTTCACTGGGACCATATATGGCCTTCACAGATTAAACAGTGTTGGTGCATTATCGTTGCATTATCATTGTTTCTTGGGGTGAATCCTAACTTCCACAAGTTTTCACTTAGTCATGCATTGATGTCAACCGGTGACTAAGTGAAAATGCAACTTATGTAAGTGGAAGTTAGGATTTGTCCCTCATAGACTAAGGAAGTCAGGCCCTGAGCAAAGGATGTGATTGGTTGATGATACTGTGATGTAACAGAGCTAACATCTTGTTGTTGTTCTTACTGGCTATGTCCCAAATGACTCCCTATCTCCAATAGAGAGCAATAGTAAAATGGCGTCTTTTTGTAGGCACTAACTCCGCGAGGGACAAAGCCTATGGGTAAATTAATGGAGTTAAATGCTGAAAATGTGGTCTGTGGTAAACACAGGCTTTGATCTTATACCTTTGGTCTATGAGATGATCATTTTCATCAGCTAACGTCACTTTTTGTGAATTTTGAAGCATTTATGTAACAAAAAAAGCACATAAAGCACATAAAGGCTTCAAAATTCATAAAGGTCAGCAGTTAACTGACTGATATTATCTCATAGAATGAAACGTCTAAAATCTCCTAAGCCTGTGTTAACCTTCGACCTTATTTTCGGCGTTTATCCAAAACCGCTATTCTTTTCCCATTTATTTTCCCTTTAGCAATGGCTGAACTAAACAGAGGCAACTCATTTCTGGGTTTTAGGACTACAAGCTGGCGAGCTCTATAAAGTGCACTACTTTTTAACAAAAGTATTAGACTATGTGGGGAATAGGGTGTCATTTGTGACACAGGCCGAATCATGTTTTTATTTTCTTCTTTGTATTGTGAAATATCAATGTGATGACAAAGTACAATGCACTTCATAGTTGTCTTCCAAATGGAACCCTATTCCCTATATACTGCACTACTTTTGACCAGAGCCTTTATGCGCCCTGGCCAAAAGTAGTGCACTACATAGGTAATAAGGTGCCATTTGGGATACACATTATGAGCGAGACAAGTTACACATTGCACTATAAGTGTTGAATGTATAATAATACTAATATTGCRGACAAATGATTTATTTTTCCTATTGCAAATAAATTCAAGAAATTGAAAAGAAAAAAAAGAAAACAAGTGAGAGTAATTTGCCAAATAAACGGATAAAATTATTTTTGTGTTCTTGTTGCGTTGCTCTCTTGCACGTTTCACTGTCTGTTGGGTCGAGTGCGTGTGTGTGCAGATAGTGTAGAATATCTTGTTTGTGTATGTGTGAGAGAGAGTATGTGTGTGATATGTGCCTACGTGTCTCTGAGCATGTCCTACGAGTGATGATGATATACATGTGCCTTCAGAAAGTTTTCACACCCCTTGAGTTTTTCCACATTTTGTTGTGTTACAGCCTGAATTTAAAATGGATTAAATTGAGATTTTGTGTTACTGGTCTACACACAATATCCCGTAATGTCAAAGTGGAATAATGTTTTAGAAATGTTTAGAAATTAATTACAAATGAAAAGCTGAAATGTCTTCAGTCAATAAGTATTCAACCCTTTTGTTATGGCAAGCCTAAATACGTTCAGGAGTAAAAATTTGCTTAACAAGTCACATAATAGGTTGCATGGACTCACTCTGTGTGCAATGATAGTGTTTAACATGATTTTTGAATGACTACCTCATCTCTATACCCCACACATACAATTAATTTTCTGTAAGGTCCCTCAGTCGAGCAGTGAATTTCAAACACAGATTCAACCACAAAGACCAGGGAGTTTTCCAATTCCTCGCAAAGAAGGGCACCGATTGGTAAAAAAAAAGCAGACACTGAATATCCCTTTGAGCATGGTGAAGTTATTAATTACACTTTGGATGGTGTATCAATACACCCAGTCACTACAAACATACGGGCGTCCTTCCTAACTCAGTTGCCGGAGAGGAAGGAAACCGCTGAAGAATTTCATCATAAGGCCAATGGTGACTTTAAAACAGTTACAGAGTTTAATGGCTGTGATAGGAGAGGACGGATCAACAACATTGTAGTTACTAAACAATAATAACCTACATGACAGAGTGAAAAGAAGGAAGCCTGTACAAAATATTCCAAAACATGCATCCTGTTTGCAATAAGGCACTAAAGTAAAACTTCTAAAAATGTGTTAAAGAAAGGAACTCTCTGTCCTTAGTAGGGCTGTGGCGGTCATGCCATTTTGTCAGCCGGTGATTGTCAAGCAAATAACTGCACGGTAATTGACCGTTTATTAACATAAACACATTTAGCATTTCCTGGCTTGCACGCATAGCCTACAAGCCACTGATGCAGCCTTTTGGAACATCTACATATTAAAAAGTCTAATAAATCCATCCAATATAGACTACACCATCACAATGAACCCATTATTTATAAACATGAAATGAAGAAAAATGTGTCTATTTAAGAAGAACAGAATAGCATACTCTGGGTTGTCCTTATGTTAGGCACTGACCTGGCTATGCCATATGGCTGTGGGCTACACTTGCTCACTTAGAAGACAAGATTTGATTAGAATTCAGTGGCACTATTTTTWAAATTATTTTATAGTATGAAGAATGCAATTGAACATAGCTGAATAAAATAGAAAGGATATTTTCTCCAAATGATTTGAGGGAAAGTCAGAGTAATTAGATGGACAATAGAGTGCGGAGTACCAGGCAGTCAGCACGTTTGGCAGACTACTGATGACCATGAGCAGCATCAGAGCTTGGAGAAGCCTAATTACCGTGACTAAACGCTCACATGGAATTTGACTGCCATCATTTCTCGTGACCACCGGTGTCACGGTAATATGGTCACCATAACAGCCCTAGTCCTGAATACAAAGAGTTATGTTTGGGGCAAATCCAACACGACACATCACCGAGTACCGTTCTTCATATTTTCAAGCATGGCGCATCATCTTATGGGTATCCTTGTCATCGGCAAGGACTAGGGAGTTTTTTTTGCATGAAAAGAAACGGAATAGAGCTAAGGACAACAAAATCCTGTGTGTGTGTGTGTGTGTGTGTGTGTGTGTGTGTGTGTGTGTGTGTGTGTGTGTGTGTGTGGTCGTGTGTGGGTGTGTTGTGTGTGTGTGTGTGTGTGTGTGTGTGTGTGTGTGTGTGTGTGTGTGTGTGTGTGTATTGAGTATTAAAAGGTCTAGTGATAAAATATAGCAAAACTCTCACTGGTTACATCCCAAACGGCATACTGTTCCCTAGTATATAGGGGACCTGGGAAATGTCCCCACGAGGGAAAATGTTCCTTGTTTTACTATCCTTGTGGGGAATTTGGGGATTTCCGGTACCCACGCCACAGGAAAAGTAAAATAAGCACACACACACACGTTTGGTTTACTATCCTTTTGGGGACCAAACAGTTAACCCTAACCCTATTCCCATTCAAAATCCTGTTTTTCCTAACCCTTAACCCTAACCCTAACCATAACCCCTAACACTAACCCTAACTGTAACGCTAACACAAAACCTAACAACCTATGCCTAAAATAGCCTTTTTCCTTGTGGGGACAGGCGAAATGACTTGTGGTCCCCACAAAGATAGTTAAACCAAATAAAAACACACACACACTAATGTGTGATAGCTAACTACAGAGTGGTGCAGCTCTGTCTCACCACAAATGATGACATAGAAGATTGGGGGAGAGGACCGAGAGAGCCCTGTCGGCGCGAACACCTAAACCAACACACATATACGCACACACACACCTCTACCTAGGCTAGGAGCGAGGCGGAGAGAGAGGAGGACATGGGGAGAGAATTCCTATGCTAGCCAGACTCCTTCACTCACATTTGCAGAGGTCTCCTACAGAGAGTAACAGTACCCCCCTGTGACCAGATGAAGGAAGTGCAGGTACAGGCAGGAAGACACTACAGAGCTGGGAAATACTCAAACAGGCAGGTCCATCCACCCACAGACATAGGCTAAATCCCAAATCCCCCCCTTTCCCTCGCCCCTCCATTTGCACGTTTACTTGCGCCTCCGCCATATTCACAAGTGTCCCAAAACTGAAGGAGTGAAAATGATCCAGGGTGTAGGGGCTAATTAGCAACAAGCTCTCACGGTCTCACTGCAGAATAAGACGATTCATCCTTGTTCTCCAAACATAACATTCAGAAGTTGTGCCAAACCTAGAATTTCCAGCGGCGTGTATTCATGGATGCCAAGGGAAGCCAGGCTTCCCCCAAATGTGTAATAAAAAATAAATAAAAAAAAAGTAATAATTTATATTTCGTCTCTGTATGTTTCATAATTGTCCTTCAATTCACAAGAGGCTGAATGTATCTCACAGGAGAACGCATCTGAGCGAGCGAAACAGCGCCACCTTGTCTCTCGACGTGGTGGCCATCTGACGCTGTCTGTTCCAAACGAGTTTGACATTGTTGCCGCCCGTAGCACTCAAGGCAAGGGAAGCCAGCGAGCATCTGGCCTCTCTTGACAAAAAAAGTATAAAATATTAACCAATCAGCGTTGGGCTAACTGAGTGAGCTCAACTGTGAATGGTCSTGGCACACCCTAAAAAAAGTGTAAAGGGAAGCCAGCTTGGATTTGGCGTCACTCCTATCAAATTCGATTGAGAGCACACATCATTGACAGAAAAACTAGAATTGTTGCATCTCGTCGTGTTGTCCTCATCTCGTCGTGTTGTCCTGTATTTATAAAGCCCTTCTTACATCAGCTGATATCTCAAAGTGCTGTACAGAAACCCAGCCTAAAACCCCAAACGGCAAGCAATGCAGGTGTAGAAGGACGGTGGCTAGGAAAAATATGATATGGATTTGGACTTGTGGTTTTACTTAATTCTCCGGTACTGGCCAATGTTTATGACAGCGATTCTGATCCGACCATTAATTCATACATTGTTGTGCCCCTGGCCTGACAGGATGGAAGTTAAATATTTAGCTAGACGTAGAAGGCTAATGTTAACTAGCTAACGTTGCCCATGAATGAAAGTTAGGCTAGCGAGCAACCATTTTAGCCAGGTAGCCTAGGACAACAAAAAATAAAAGCGTGTACTGTATGACAGAGTGATAGACCGTTTCATCAACATGAAAGAGAGGAGGATGGCATTGGCGTTTCTCTACAAGTAGGGTGAGTCAACATGTTTTTTTTACTTGCACAAATGCGCGCACACACACACACACAGAAATCAGAACCTTGGACAGCCACATCCTATTTAGCTGACGTTGATTGGACTAAATTGTTTTTGGTATCTTTTAGTTGTCACTGTATTAGACTAAGCAGAGGTGATTTGATGATGATGAAATGTTGAAGTTGAACTGGTGCTGGAATAGTGGAGGCAGTTCCTGTTTTCGGTAACTTTCTGTGGTTCTAAACCAATATTTACGCAAGACTAGTTCTGGGTTAACCGAGATTATTCACCGCCTACGTCTACCTCTCTTTCTCCCTCTCTTCTATTTACATGCATCTACCTCTCCCTCACGATCTCTCTCACTACCCCCCTGTGGTCATATAAGGGAAGTGCATGTACAGGCAGGGAGACGCCAGAGCTGGGAAATACTGGCTGGGAAATATGCACATCCACCGCCCACGTAATCCGCAAATCCATTCACCTCCACACACTAGCTCTACCTTTGTCCATCTCTCTATGTCCCTCCCTCTTTTTCTCTCTCTCTCTCTCTCTCGCTCTCTGACAAACCCACAACACATTGGTATTAATTTCACAGCAACTCAGTAAACTCTCTTTTTCTCTCTTGCAGTCGTCGCCCACACTACCAACACTTTCTTTCTTCTCACACTTTCACAGCAGATACCCCGTTCTCTTTCCCTCCTCTCTCCCTCTTCCCCTTTCTCTCACTCCACTTGCTCGAGTGAGTCAGAGAACTAACTCCTCCATCTGTAGCAGGGTGCTGTGTGTGTTTGAGTATGTGTGCATGTGTGTGGAGTGACTCTATATGCTAGATAGCACAGGAGGTGATTATATCACTACCTCTGTACCACGGAGTCACGGGACCACAACAACACACACAACACACACACACACACACACACACACACCACACACACACACACACACACACACACAACACACACACACACACACACACACACACACACACACACACACCTTTTGACTCTTCTGCGATCAACTCAATAACCCTGGAAATGAATAATCAGTGACCTCCCTCCTAACCCCTAATCTTAGAATGGACCTGGGTACATCCAGGAATTTAACCCGGAAAGAACCATCGTGACACAGACGGGGTTAATACAATGATGCAGAGACTATTATTACATGACACTAGAGTTAATACAGTGACGCCCGAAGAGGGCCCATAGGAGTCCGGTCAAATGTAGTGCACTATGTAGGGAATAGGGTGCCATTTCGGACACACCCAGTGACATATTTCTCCCTTTTCATGACAAACATTAAGAGGAGACTATAAAATAGAGTGACTCGCTGTTAAAGACGATGTGGACATTTTGGATGATGAAGCCACTGAACCCTGTTTGAATGATGGAAGGTATGGTGGAAAACTGCAAGATTATGTTTTAATACTGTTTACGCATCAAATAAAACGTTTCTCTCTCATCTGTGCCTGTGGGACTGAGTTGGGCCTCTGGTGCTTGGCACTGGCAATTGATTTATGATGGCTTGGTGATAAAACCTACAGCCTGCATTCCATTGAACGATTTGTGTCTGTGAAATGCTGGCCTGTCTGCCAGGGCCAGGTGAACCATCCCTCCAGTTTATCTCCCACTTGCAGATGAACACTGGACTTCAGAAATTGTGATGAGGACCCAGTGTCCCATGTTGAATTAGTATCTGTGTGTTAAGGAGTGTGAAATTGAGAAGATAACCCTGTATAAACAAGCAGTAAATGACCTAGAGACAGAAACCTGGCGCAATGTAAAAATCTTGCTGTCTGTTGCTTGACAGCACAAAAAAGGTGGGTTGTTGTTTTAGTGACAGTGTCATATTTCTCACTCTTTGTGATGATGATGTGGCCGTGTTTGATGATGAAGCCACTGAATCCTGTTGTAATGTTGGAAAGACATGCCTGCCAAAAAACATCTATAAATAGGCAGGTTTCCATTGAACCAGGTTTATCTGACAAAAGCACTGTCGCAAAAAAACATTGCTACATGTGTAAAGGAAACGTCAGCTGTAAGAGAAATATTCTAAAAGATTAACAAAAATGGTATCTGTTTGACAGAGGTGAATTTATTATTGCGACAAATGATGGAAACAGTGTTTTAAGATTTTTTTAAATTACGATTTCACATAATTTTGAAGGTAAGCGGAGCATGTGATGTCATCACGTAACTATAAAGCTCCACTCCACATTTCATTCTAAACGCCTACTGCTGGCTAAATCATCAAGAATGGTCCTGACCAAGTCAAGAATGCCTGCCTTGCTTTTCTGGATGCAAGTTTCCCCATCCAATTATTTCAGTTCTACAGGAGTGCAAAAAGTTAAGTCTCACTATGGCATCGAAAATTGGCTATACCATAAAAATTCACGAAAACAAAAATGTGCTTTTTGGTCTTAATTTAAGGTTAGGCATAAAAATTTGCAGTATGTTTAAGGTTAGGTTTACAGTCCAATTTTAAGAAGAGAAATTGTAGAAATAGGCAGGTTTATTACTTTGTGGCTGTGGTAGCTAGTGACGACCAGTACCGTGTGGATAGCCTATTTTGGCACAAGATAATTATTAAAGTATGGCAAATAGGCCCATCAGTCTGTTCTTGCATTCTATCCATGCTGGCTTTTGCGGGCTACCTGAGACATGAAACAAGTGGGCGGGCATACAGGCTGTCGTCAATTTATTAAATGCACAATTTATCGAAATGGATAATGGAAACACTTCAACACTAGGTTTTTGCGAAAATAACATTTTTGTTGGTGTTACTTCATTACATCCAGCTGTTTTTAAATCGACACAAGAAAGTTAAATGGAAACGCACCGTAGCAGGCAATTGTCTATTTTCTATCTATTTCTACTGTATGCAAACGTTTAAATGGTCGACAAAAACTCACGGGACAAGTTAATAGAAACATAACTAATGAGTAGACTAAGTTTCAGGAGAGCTCCTTTTCTATTCAAAGAAAGTAGTTACCCACTGGGCACACACTGGTTGAATCTGTTGTTTTCACGTCATTTCAATGAAATAGACGCTGAATTGATGTCTGTGCCCAGTGGGTAAATACAGTCCAAGGCAGTCAAGGCTTGACTTTCGATGGTATTTCACCCATTCTGATGAAGAAGCAGCTTCATTCTTGTGTTTTATTTCTCGTGTGTTTAGTTTTTTAAATCTAACTCTGCATCGCTGGGAAAGATTTGTTGCATGTGAAATTAATAAAATTTAATGCAAAAAATATCCTTTTATTGATTGAAATGTATATATATATATATATACACACAAACACATATATATATACACACACACAAAGTTGCATTCGGAAGTTAAAATACACTTAGTTTGGAGTCATTGAAACTCGTTTTTCAACCATTCCAAAAATCTCTTGTAAACAGACCATAGTTTTGGCAAGTCGGTTAGGACATCTACTTTGTGCATGACAAGTAATTTTCCCAACAATTGTTTACAGATTATTTCACTTCTTCACTGTATCACAATTCCAGTGGGTCCGAAGTTTACATACACACTAGGTTGACTGTGCCTTTAAACAGCTTGGAAAATTCCAGAAAAATTATGTCATGGCTTTAGAAGCTTCTGATAGTCTAATTGACATAATTTGAGTCAATTAGAGGTGTACCTGTGGATGTACTGTATTTCAAGGCCTACCTTCAAACTCAGTGCCTCTTTGCTTGACATCGTGGGAAAATCAAAAGAAACCAGCCAAGACAAATAATTGTAGACCTCCACAAGTCTGGTTCATCCTTGGGAGCAATTTCGAAATGCCTGAAGGTACCACGTTCATCTGTACAAACAATAGTACGCAAGTATAAACACCATGGGACCACGCAGCCGTCATACCGCTCAGGAAGGAGACGCGTTCTGTCTCCTAGAGATTAACGTTTTTTGGTGTGAAAAGTGCAAATCAATCCCAGAACAACAGCAAAGGACCTTTTGAAGATGCTGGAGGAAACAGGTACAAAAGTATCTATATCCACAATAAAACGAGTCCTATATCAACATAACCTGAAAGGCTGCTCAGCAAGGAAGAAGCCACTGCTCCAAAACCCCGATAAAAAAGCCAGACTACGGTTTGCAACTGCACATGGGGACAAAGATCGTAACCTTTTGAGAAATGTCCTCGGGTCTGATGAAACAAAAATAGAACTGTTTGGCCATAATGACCATTGTTATGTTTGGAGGAAAAAGGGGGGGGCTTGGAAGCTGAAGAACACCATCCCTACCGTGAAGCATGGGGGTGGCAGCATCATGTTGTGGGGGTGCTTTGCTGCAGGAGGGGCTGGTGCACTTCACAAAATAGATGGCATCATGAGGTAGGAAAATTATGTGGATATATTGAAGCATCACTTCAAGACATCAGTCAGGAAGTTAAAGCTTGATCGCAAATGGGTCTTCCAAATGGACAATGACCCCAAGCATACTTCCAAAGTTGTGGAAAAATGGCTTAAGGACAACAAAGTCAAGGTATTGGAGTGGCCATCAAAAAGCCCTGACCTCAATCCCATAGAAAATTTGTGGGTAGAACTGAAAAAGCATGTGCGAGCAACGAGGCCTACTACAAACCTGATTCKGTTACACCAGCTCTGTCAGGAGGAATGGGCAAAAATTCACCCAACCCTTATTGTGGGAAGCTTGTGGAAGGCTACCCAAAACGTTCGACCCAAGTTAAACAATTTAAAGGCAATGCTACCAAATACTAATTGAGTGTATGTAAACTTCTGACCCACTGGTAATGTGATGAAAGAAATAAAAGCTTAAATAAACCATTCTCTACTATTATTCTGACATTTCACATTCTTAAAATAAAGTGGTGATCCTACCTGACCTAAGACAGGGAATTTTTACTAGGCTTAAATGTCAGAAATTGTGGAAAAACTGAGTTTAAATGTATTTGTCTAAGGTGTATGAAAAAAACTTAAACTGTATAAATACAGTTGAAGTCGGTTAGTTTACATACACCTTAGCCAAATACATTTTTCCTCCAAACAGTTATATTTTTGTTTCATCAGACCCGAGGACATTTCTCCAAAAAGTACAAAAACAAACGTAGTCTGGCTTTTTTATGGCGGTTTTGGAGCAATGGCTTCTTCCTTGCTGAGCGGCCTTTCAGGTTATGTCGATATTGGACTTGTTTTACTGTGGATATAGATACTTTTGTACCCATTTCCTCCAGGATCTTCACAAGGTCCTTTGCTGTTGTTCTGGGATTGATTTGCACTTTTTGCACCAAAGTACGTTAATTTCTAGGAGACGGAAAGCGTCTCCTTCCTGAGCGGTATGACTGCTGCGTGGTCCCATGGTGTTTATACTTGCGTACTATTGTTTGTACAGATCAACGTGGTACCTTCAGGCATTTGGAAATTGCTCCCAAGGATGAATCAGACTTGTGGCGGTCTACAATTTTTTGTCTTGGCTGATTTCTTTTGATTTTCCCATGATGTCAAACAAAGAGGCACCGAGTTTGAAGGTAGGCCTTGAAATCCATCCACAGGTACACCTCCAATTGACTCAAATTATGTCAATTAGCCTATCAGAAGCTTCTAAAGCTTTTCTGGAAATGTCCAAGCTGTTTAAAGGCACAGTCAACTTAGTGTATGTAAACTTCTGACCCATTGGAATTGTGATACAGTGAATTAATCTGTCTGTAAACAATTGTTGGAAAAATTACTTGTGTCATGCACAAAGTAGATGTCCTAACCGACATGCCAAAACTATAGTTTGTTAACAAGAAATTTGTGGAGTGGTTGAAAAACGAGTTTTAATGACTCCAACATAAGTTTATGTAAACTTCCGACTTCAACTGTGTATGTATACATACATATATATATTTATTAATTTCTTCTTTGTCAGAATGCAGGAAGACTTCTTCCCCCACCACATCCCTCCTCAAATCATTCAATAAGTAGGCTAGACAGTCAGAATTTTCTTCACATTTATTATTAGCTATTAATACATGCATACTTTGCCTACAGTTTGTTTCGTGTAATACAGAAATTCTCTCTCAAGATACCCAAATTCTTTACAAGCAGTTTCTTACCAAAATTCTATACAATTTCATTTAAAACACAGAATGTTAGTTATATACAGCTTTAGAGACACTGAGTTAAATTGACTTGGTTAGAGTTAGATTGACTTCGGCAACTTATGACACCTTATTCTCCATATATGCTAGTGCACTAGTTGTAGTACAAAGTAGTATTTCATCAAAAGTAGTGCACTCCATGGACAATATGGTATAATTTGAGACTGGGCCTTAGCAGTTGTATATTTACCATGTTGGCACTAATAGTTCCAAGACATTCTAGTTTAGAATGCAAATTATAACTTTGTTGTCATGAAACTACAATATTTGCTGCAATTTTTGTTGTAATCACATTCCAGTTGTTCTTATGTACTGTTTATTGAGGATAGAAGTTGTCCATAGTTTAAGATCTAGGATCAGCATAGCCTCCCCAACCCTTACCATTAGGGGCAAACCACAAAACTGACATTACATCAGTGTTTATGATTCAACTTACTCATACTGTATTTATGTTCAGTTGGGATATATTTTAAAGGTGCTATGTCCCTTTTCATTTGCTTCTTATCCCGTGTCACGTTGAAACAACGCAAAATAAAGTATTTTCAATGCGTGTCTTTTCTCAATGTCTTTCTTCCTTCATTTTAAAACCTGTACTTATTAAAAGCCTTATGATCAGGGATCATCCCTGATTATAGTTTGGTTGCAAACTCATTTTGCCCTAGGGGCCACATGAAATCATTTCGGGGGGCACATTTGTCTCGTGGGCCAGGAGTTTGATACCCCTGCACTAAAACCACTGAGCAAATACAGAATTAACAGACAAATAAAGTCTGCAAAGTCTAGTGGTTTGAATTGTTGTTTAAACGTTGTTGAGACGACGTGAGTAACGTTAGATGAGTTAGCTAGGCAGCTGTACAATGCTACTTCATATAGCAAACAAAAAGCTGAGGCTTGAGTATAGATATAATGAACCTTGTCTAATATTGAGACTGATTATTACACACAATTCATTACCCACAATTCCACATGCCCTGAAAAAATGTGCACTTGAAAATACGTCAACTCACTGCATCATACTGAACTAGTATGTCCGTTCACTCCCATACAGAGTAATTGTTGCTGATACAAACCTATATAGTTTTATTAGTATCTTTAAACATTAATTTTAAAACTTGTGTTAAAGTGTAAAGCCATATTTAAAAGCACTGCACACTGGTATTTTATTTTATGAGCTGGGTTTTGTTTTATGAGTTTGTTGTTGTTTACAAGTGGAGAGGAGGTGGGTGGCGTTGAGTTGTTAAGAGGGATCCTATGCAGTTCCACACACTATGGTATCCCAGGGTGCATCACACCCACACTCCTCATGTGTTGCAGTGACAATCCACCGGAACATTGTCTGTCTGTCTTCTAGAATTTGCGTTATCGAGGGCAACTATCTGAACTTTCTGATGCTTAGTGTTAGTTGCTATGGGTACATATTTGCATATTTATGTGCCATATAAAATAAATAACTGAATAACTAAATTAAACATGAATGTGTCACCCACATTTTATCTCCCTTCCTCACTTGTGCTCCTATGTATTTACAATGAATCCCTTCCCTCCATTTCGGACCATTTCATTTAGTTTATTTAAGCAAGGGAAGTTGAGTTCTAGCTTTGTGTAGTGTTGTACTGTACAGTTGTGGCCAAAAGTTTTGAGAATGACACAAATATTAATTTTCACAAAGTCTGCTGCCTCAGTGTCTAGATATTTTTGTCAGATGTTACTATTGAATACTGAAGTATAATTACAAGCATTTCATAAGTGTCAAAGGCTTTTATTGACAATTACATGAAGTTGATGCAAAGAGTCAACATTTGCAGTGTTGACCCTTCTTTTTCAAGGCCTCTGCAATCCGTCCTGGCATGCTGTCAATTAACTTCCGGGCCACATCCTGACTGATGGCAGCACATTCTTGCATAATCAATGCTTGGAGTTAGTCAGAATTTGTGGGTTTTTGTTTGTCCACCCACCTCTTGAGGATTGACCACAAGTTCTCAAGGGGATTAAGGTCTGGGGAGTTTCCTGGCCATGGACCCAAAATATCGATGTTTTGTTCACCGAGCCACTTAGTTATCACTTTTGCCTTATGGCAAGGTGCTCCATCATGCTGGAAAAGGCATTGTTCGTCACCAAACTGTTCCTGGATGGTTGGGAGAAGTTGCTCTCGGAGGATGTGTTGGTACCATTCTTTATTCATGGCTGTGTTCTTAGGCAAAATTGTGAGTGAGCCCACTCCCTTGGCTGAGAAGAAACCCCACACATGAATAGTTTCAGGATGCTTTACTGTTGGCATGACACAGGACTGATGGTAGCGCTCACCTTGTCTTCTCCGGACAAGCTTTTTTCCGGATGACCCAAACAATCGGAAAGGGGATTCATCAGAGAAAATGACTTTACCCCAGTCCTCAGCAGTCCAATCCCTGTACCTTTTGCAGGATATCAGTCTGTCCCTGATATTTTTTTCTGGAGAGAAGTGGCTTCTTTGCTGCCCTTCTTGACACCAGGCCATCCTCCAAAAGTCTTTGCCTCACTGTGCGTGCAGATGCACTCACACCTGCCTGCTGCCATTCCTGAGCAAGCGCTGTACTGGTGGTGCCCCGATCCCGCAGCTGAATCAACCTTAGGAGACGGTCTTGGCGCTTGCTGGACTTTCTTGGGCGCCCTGAAGTCTTCTTCACAACAATTGAACCGCTCTCCTTGAAGTTCTTGATGATCCGATAAATGGTTGATTTAGGTGCAATCTTACTGGCAGCAATATCCTTGCCTGTGAAGCCCTTTTTGTGCAAAGCAATGATGACGGCACATGTTTCCTTGCAGGTAACCATGGTTGACAGAGGAAGAACAATGATTCCAAGCACCACCCTCCTTTTGAAGCTTCCAGTCTGTTATTCGAACTCAATCAGCATGACAGAGTGATCTTCAGCCTTGTCCTCATCAACACTCACACCTGTGTTAACGAGAGAGTCACTGACATGATGTCAGCTGGTCCTTTTGTGGCAGGGCTGAAATGCAGTAGAAATGTTTTTTGGGGGATTCAGTTCATTTGCATGGCAAAGAGGGACTTTGCAATTAATTGCAATTCATCTGATCACTCTTCATAACATTCTGAAGTATATGCAAATTGCCATCATACAAACTGAGGCAAGCAGACTGAAAATTAATATTTGTGTCATTCTCAAAACTTTTGGCCACGACTGCACACTGGTATGTACTGCAGTCCTCTACTATAGCATTGCTTGATTGATTGTGTTATAGTGCTTGAGTAGAAGTCATGCAGTGTGTTTAGCAATACTACTCAAGCAAACAACAATGTGCTAGAGTGGGTGAGTTAGGTAGGTTGGGGGTGGGTCTATCCCTTTAAAGTCTGTGTGTGTGTGGTGGGCAACAGAAATTGAATTCAATCATTTTGAATAAAGTTTTGAACACCCTTTCCTCACAAGCACCTCCACTTGACCCCTAACACTTGTCCCCTTTAACCTATTGACCCCTGACCCATTTCAGTCGGACCACTCTCCGTTGTCCTCCCCGCCGGAGTCGGAATCTGATTCACTGTACTCGACGGCGATGCGACGTGATAGGATGGTGGCCACGTCGTTTCCAACTGGCTCTCTCTTCGCTTCCTGCTCTCTCTGTTCCTGGACCTTCCTCAACTGGATACCTGGAGAGATGGAAGGAGGGAAGGTTTGAAGGAGGGATGGAGGGAGTGAGGGGTTAGATACATAGATACATATGAAGCTCTGTGTGTGTGTAACAGCATTGCTTCCGTTCCTGTCCCTCACTGGTCTTGAACCGGAGATCCTCTGAACACATCGACAGCGTGTCACCCACAGAAGCAGCCTTACCTGTTGCAAAATTCCTGTAACTTTCAGAAAGTTGCTAGGTTTTTCCCCCCTCACAATTCTGTGAATCTTTCAACCAGAATTTCTGGAAAACCCGGGAATTTTGCAACCCTACAGTCCACCAAAGCAATGCTTCTAAGGGGAATAATCTCCTTCTAGGTCTCATCACAAAAGGGAAGATACAAACACACAGCTAACTAGTGTTGTCACGATACCAGAATTTTGACTTCGATACCGATACCAGGTTTAGTATCACGATACTCAATACCATCATGATACTCGATACAGATAAACAGAAACTCAGCTACTGCTCTGTTCAATCGTTGGTAATCTTTTGAGTTCAATATCATTACATTATACAGTTATGTCAATATTTCAGACAGCCATGTACACATTAATTCACCAATTATACAATTCTGCAATCAATCTTACTACATAACGGTAATTTATTTATTTGAATGGTAAATCTCTATTGATAAACTGGGTAAATCAAGGGGCTGCAGATGACAAAATCTGTTTCCCATTCATTTGGGACTTATTTTATTGTACTGATCAACAACGTTTTCATAGAGGAAGCAATTTCTTATTTCATAAAAGTGTGCGGTGTCTCTTTAAGACCCAGTGTTGAGCTTATTTAAGAGGCACATGCACTCAAGTCAGTTGGAGGGAGAGAAATTATGCGAGGGAGGCGATGTGAATGAATAAAGTTTTTGGTGACAATCAGCTTTGAAATCAGTATAATTTACAATATGGTTTGCATATTATGACAAACAAAGCTAGCAAGGAATGTTAGCCTACAACGCTGGAAGCTACCGGTATCTTCTTGCATTGTAAAGTGTTCTAGCCTTTATAGACATTGTTGTGCGAACAGTAATAAACATTTTCAGCATTTCTACATGCCGTGATGCATTATCCAAGTGTGATAACATTCTGTGCAGCATAAGTGGGGAGCCAACATGATGCAGTCCAGACTCCCAGTGAGTGCAGTGGTTCCTCAAGACAGGCTAGAGCTAGCAATGAGTAAGTGGAGCAGGCACGATGCAGGCACAGTGCTCTGCCGCTATAAAGGACATCGGCTGCGCTGATAGACAGACTTGATCCTCTAAATAAGTATACAACGTGACACATTTGACATAAGTACCGAAAATAACAGAAATTCTAGTACTGAACCGGTTTTCATGTTCTAGTATCAACAAAGTACCGAAGTTTCAGTATATCGTGCAACACTACCGAAAACTAGCTAGCCATTTCACATACGCTAAATGTACTCATTCACAAGTGGATACATATGTATCCATCCACACACGCACACACATACCCTCTATCGGTCTCACCTCTGCGTATGGCTGCCAGCAGTTCACTGCGAGCATTGCTGATCGGAAGCACAACCTAAAGCACTGCCACACCGATCACACAACACAAACAACACACACTCACCACACCACACACACACACACACACACACACAACACACACACACACACACACACACACACACACACACACACACACACACACACACACACACACACACACACACACGAAACAAACTTAAACAAGAAAAAAAACACACATACAATAAACACACCCCACACACACCCCCCCCACCCCCCCAAACTTTCTCACCTCTACGTATGGCAGCCAACAAGGTCGCTGCGAGCGTCGCTTATCGGAATCATCGGCATCTGGCCCTTCCTGGTGGCAGGAGCTTCTCCAACAATGGCGTGAGCCAGAGACAGGATATGGGAGGGGGGTAGACCAGGTGGGGAAGGAGGAGGGGCAGCGGAGGGGCACCGGAGGGGGTGTGAGAGGGGGAGGGGACATAGTTGACAGGGGGGGCGGGGGGAGTAGGGGAGGTACTGTAAGGGCGGGACATGACCGCCACGGCCCGGGGGGAAGAATGGGGGAGGAGGAGGTGGAGTCGAATGGCAGTCTGTGCGGACGGGATGAGGGGGGGCGGGGGGGGGAGGGGCAGGGGGGTGAAGTACTCGGGGATGGCTGATGGCTGGCCGCTAAGGTAGGAGGAGGAGAAAGACAGAAAGAGAGAGAGATAAAAAGAACACAATCAGACACAAATTGGCAACAGTGGGCAAATCTGTTGGCTCGATCAAACCTCTTTAGACTAAAATCAAATAGAAATGTTATGTCACATGTCAGTGTCAAAGATATTCATCTAAAATTACAAAGCTTCAATTTAGTGTTCGGTGATTCTATTTCTATGTGGTGTTCTTACCCATATGCCCTGTAGTCCTTGACAGACAGTTGCCGTGGCCCATTGAGTGCTCCCCCTCAGAGGAGGGCGGGGTTGCGTGGGGGTGCTGAGTGCGCCCCAGAGAGGTGATATGTCGTCCCCCCGACACATACCAGAGGGGAGGTTAAGGTCGAGGGTACCCACCCCTGTCTAAGGACTGGGTCTGTGGTGTCTGAGTGAGGTGGGGGACCTGTCGATGGGGTGGGGGGCGGAGGGGGGCTGGGAGGGGTGGTTAGGGCTGGACGGGTAGGAGAGCTCACCCATGTCTGATGCCACAGACCTAGGAGAGGAGAGGGAGGGTGAGGGGTCATTTATTTTACCCAGCAGAGGGCAGAAGAGAGCTAGGCTGTGCTTTAGCACACTGAAGACTGGCCAGTCACTGAACAATTCATGACATGTGTACATTACATTCGGAAATATTCAGACCCATGACATTTTCCACATCTTGTTACCTTACAGCCTTATTCAAAAATGTTTTAAATAGTTTCCCCCCCATTAAATCTACACACAATACCCCATAATAACGAAGTAAAAACAGGTTCAGATATTTTTGCTAATTTATTAAAAATAATTAAGTGAAATATCACATTTACATGAGTACTTAGACCCTTTACTAAGTAATTTGTTGAAGCACCGTTGGCAGCGATTACAGACTTCAGTCTTCTTGGGTATGACGATACAAGCTTGGCAAACCTGTATTTGGGGAGCTTCTCCCATTCTTCTCTCCAGCTTGGTCAGGTTGGATGGGGAGCGTCGCTGCACAGCTATTTTCAGGTCTCTCCAGAGATGTTCATCCGGGTTCAAGTCTGGGCTCTGGCTGGGCCTCTAAAGGACATTCAGAGATTTGTCCCGAAGCCACTCCTGCGGTGTCTTAACTGTGTGCTTAGGGTCGTTGTCCTGTTCGAAGATGAACCTTCGCCCCAGTCAGAGGTCCTGAGTGCTGTGGAGCAGGTTTTCATCAAAAATCTCTTTGTACTTTGCTCCATTCATCTTTGCCTCAATCCTGACTAGCCTCCCAATCCCTGCTGCTGAAAAATATCCCCACATCATGATGCTGCCACCACCTTGCTTCACTGTAGGGATGGTGCCAGGTTTCCTCCAGACGTGATGCTTGGCATTCAGGCCAAAGAGTTCAATGTTGGTTTCATCAGACCAGAAAATCTAGTTTCTCATGGTCTGAGAATCCTTTAGGTGCCTTTTGGCAAACTCTAAGCGGGCTGTCATGTGCCTTTTACTGAGGAGTGGCTTCCGTCTGGCCACTCTACCATAAAGGCCTGANTCCTTTAGGTGCCTTTTGGCAAACTCTAAGCGGGCTGTCATGTGCCTTTTACTGAGGAGTGGCTTCCGTCTGGCCACTCTACCATAAAGGCCTGATTTGGTGATGTGCTGAAGAGATGGTTGTCCTTCTGGAAGGTTCTCCCATCTCCACAGAGGAATTCCGGAGCTCTGCCAGTGACCATCAGGTTCTTGGTCACCTCCCTGACCAAGGCCCTTCTCACCCAATTGCTCAGTTTGGCCGGGCGGCCAGCTCTAGCAAGAGTCTTGGTGGTTTCCACTTATGGAGGCCACTGTGTTCTTGAGGACCTTGAATGCTGCAGACATTTTTGATATCCTTCCCCAGATCTGTGTCTCGACACAATCCCGTCTCCAAGCTCTACGGACAATTCCTTCGACCTCATGACTTGGTTTTTGCTCTGACATGCACTGCAACTGTGCGACCTTATATAGGCAGGTTTGAGCCTTTCCAAATAATGTCCAATCAAATGAATTTACCACTGGTGGACTCCAAGTTGTAGAAACGTCTCAAGGATGATCAATGGAAACAGGATGCACCTGAGCTCAACGTCGGGTCTGAATACTTATCTAAAGAGGCCAGTTTTATTGCTTCTTTAATCAGAACAGTTTTCAGCTGTGCTAACATAATTACAAAAGGGTTTCCTAAAGATCAATGAGCAATGAGCCTTTTAAAATGATAAACTTGGATTAGCTAACACAACGTGCCACTGGAACACAGGAGTGATGGTTGCTGATAATGGGACTCTGTACGCCTATGTAGCTAGTCCATACAAAAACTGCCGGTTCCAGCTACAATAGTCATTTACAACATTAACAATGTCTACACTGTATTTCTGATCAATTTGATGTTATTTTAAAGTACAATTTGCTTTTCTTTCAAAAACAAGGACAAACTGTCTGTCTGACCCCAAACTGTCTGTCTGTCCCTTATTTAGACTAGTTGAGTATCTGGAGCATCAGCATAGATCTGGTACAACACTGTGTACTACTCCCTTCACAGAACAGCCCAAACTGGCTCTAACCAGAATAGAAAGAGGAGTGGGAGGCCCCGGTGCACAACTGAGCAAGACGACAAGTACATTTAGTGTCTACTTTGAGAAACAGACGTGTCACAAGTCCTCAACTGGCGGCTTCATTAAATAGGACCTGCAAAACACGTCAACAGTGAAGAGGCGACTCCGGGATGCTGGCCTTCTAGGCAGAGTTGCAAAGAAAAAGCCATGTTGACTGTCCAATAAAAATAAAATATTAAGATGGGCAAAAGAACACAGACAATGGACAGAGGAACTCTGCCTAAAAGGCCAGCATCCCGGAGTCGCCTCTTCACTGTTGACAAGCAACAAAATCCCCAAGAATCGCTGTGAAAGAATTGCAGGCCTTGGTGGCGTCTTGGGGTCACCAGGTTATAAAAAGCACCATCAGACGCCACCTCCACAACCACAGGCTCTTTGGAAGGGTTGCCAGAAGAAAGCCCTTTCTGACCTCCAGACACAGAAGCAAGCGCTTGGAGTTTGCCAAACGTCATTTAAATTATGACTGGAAGAAGCCGCTCTCGTCAGATGAGACCAAAATTGAACGTTTTGGTCAGATACAGCATTGTCATGTTTGGCGTCGAAACAGAGATGCATACAAGGAGAGGCATACCCACGGTGAAATATGGTGGTGGGTCAGTGATGTTTTGGGGCTGTTTTAATTCCAGAGGTCCAGGGGCACTGGTTAAGATTGATGGCATAATGAATTATCGGGCAACAACTATCAGGCAATTTTGGCTGACAATCTGGTTGCTTCTGCCAGAAGGCCGGGACTTGGCCGTAGGTGGACTTTCCAACAAGACAATGACCCAAAACATAACTCAATCTATACAGAAATGGTTCAGTGACAACAAAATCAATGTTCTGCCATGGCCATCTCAGTCGCCGGATCTCAATCCAATAGAAAACCTGTAGGCTGAGTTGAAGAGGGCAGTTGATAAGCGCAAACCGGAGAATGTGAAAGATCTTGAAAGGATCTGTATATAGGAATGGTCCAAAATCACTCCAAATGTGTTCTTTAACCTTGTTAAACATCACAGGAAAAGACTCCACGCTGTTATCCTTGCCAGAGGTGGTCTCACTAAGTACTAAATGATGAGTGCCAATAATTATGAAAACCTTGATTTTGGTGAAATGTATTTTGTATTAAATAATTGTATGATTTTGGTTGGTTCCATTGAAACATGAATAAAGTACATTATTTCTCACATGTTGGTATTTTGAGTTTCTCTCTATAATTATATTGTTTATATTATTTAAAGTATTGTTTGTGCATTGCCAGTCAGGGGTGCCAGTAATTTTGAAGCCCACAGTATATACAGTACCAGTAAAAAGTTTGGACAACTAGGGTTGGTATACAGAAGATAGCCCTATTTTCTAAAAGACCAAGTCCATATTATGGCAAGAACAGCTCAAAAAAGCAAAAGAGAAATGCGGAAAAAAATCAAGAACTTTGAAAGTTTTTCAAGTGCAGTCGCAAAAACCATCAAGCGCTATGATGACACTTGCTCTCATGAGGACCGCCACAGGAAAGGAAGACCCATAAGTTCATTAGAGTTTACGAGCCTCAGAAATTGCAGCCCAAATAAATGCTTCAGAGTTCAAGTAACGGAAACATCTCAACATCACCTGTTCAGAAATGACTGCATGAATCAGGCCTTCATGTAAGAATTGCTACAAAGAAACCACAACTAAAGGAAACCAATAAGAAAAATAGACTTCCTTGGCCCAAGAAACACAAGCAATGGACATTAGACCAATGGCAATCTGTCCTTTGGTCTGATGAGACCAAATTTTCGATTTTTGGTTCCAATCGCCATGTCTTTGTGAGTGACTGGATGATCTCTGCATGTGTGGTTACCACCGTGAAGCATGGAGGAGGAGGTGTGATGGCGTGGGGATCCTTTGATGGTGACATTGTCAGTGATTTATTTATAATTCAAGGCACACTTAACCAGCATGGCTACCACAGTATTCTGCAGCGATACGCCATCCCATCTGGTTTGCGCTTAGTGGGACTATCATTTGTTTTTCAACAGGACAATGACCCAACACACCTCCAGGCTGTGTAAGGGCAATTTGGCTAAGACGTAGAGGGATGGAGTGCTGCATAAGATGACCTGGCCTCCACAATCACCCACCTTCAAACCAATTGAGATGGTTTGGGATGAGTTGGACCGCAGAGTGAAGGAAAAGCAGCCAACAAGTGCTCAGCATAATTAGGAACTCCTTAAAGACTGTTGGACAAGCATTCCTTATGAGGCTGGTTGAGAGAATTTAGGGTAATGTAGGGAATGTAAACATTATATGCCACTTAATATAATGTTTACATACCCTACATTATTCATCTCATATATATATATATATATATACAGTGGGGAGAACAAGTATTTGACACACTGATGATTTTGCAGGTTTTGCTACTTACAAAGCATGTAGAGGTCTGTAATTTTTYTCATAGGTACACTTCAACTGTGAGAGACGGAATCTAAAACAAAGATCCAGAAAATCACATTGTATGATTTTTAAGTAATTAATTTGCATTTTATTGCATGACATAAGTATTTGATACATCAGAAAAGCAGAACTTAATATTTGGTACAGAAACCTTTGTTTGCAATACAGAGATCATACGTTTCCTGTAGTTCTTGACCAGGTTTGCATACACTGCAGCAGGGATTTTGGCCCATCCTCCATACAGACCTTCTCCAGATCCTTCAGGTTTCGGGGCTGTTGCTGGGCAATACGGACTTTCAGCTCCCTCCAAAGATTTTCTATTGGGTTCAGGTCTGGAGACTGGCTAGGCCACTCCAGGACCTTGAGATGCTTCTTACGGAGCCACTCCTTAGTTGCCCTGGCTATGTGTTTCGGGTTGTTGTCATGCTGGAAGACCCAGCCACGACCCTCTTCAATGCTCTTACTGAGGGAAGGAGGTTGTAGGCCAAGATCTCGCGATACATGGCCCCATCCATCCTCCCCTCAATACGGTGCAGTCATCCTGTCCCCTTTGCAGAAAAGCATCCCCAAAGAATGATGTTTCCACCTCCATGCTTCACGGTTGGGATGGTGTTCTTGGGGTTGTACTCATCCTTCTTCCTCCAAACACGGCGAGTGGAGTTTAGACCAAAAAGCTCTATTTTGTCTCATCAGACCACATGACCTTCTCCCATTCCTCCTCTGGATCATCCAGATGGTCATTGGCAAACTTCAGACAGGCCTGGACATGCGCTGGCTTGAGCAGGGGGACCTTGCGTGCGCTGCAGGATTTTAATCCATGACGGCGTAGTGTGTTTCTAATGGTTTTCTTTGAGACAGTGGGTCCCAGCTCTCTTCAGGTCATTGACCAGGTCCTGCCGTGTAGTTCTGGGCTGATCCCTCACCTTCCTCATGATCATTGATGCCCCACGAGGTGAGTTCTTGCATGGAGCCCCAGACCGAGGGTGATTGACCGTCATCTTGAACTTCTTCCATTTCTAATAATTGCGCCAACAGTTGTTGCCTCTCACCAAGCTGCTTGCCTATTGTCCTGGTAGGCCCATCCCAGCCTTGTACAAGGTTACAATTTATTCCCTGATGTCCTTACACAGCTCTCTGGTCTTGGCCATTGTGGAGAGGTTGAGTCTGTTTTGTTTGATTGGAGTGTGTGGACAGGTGTCTTTTAATACAGGTAACGAGTTCAAACAGGTGCCGTAATACAGGTAATGAGTGGAGAACAGGAGGGCTTCTTAAAGAAAACCTAACAGGTCTGTGAGAGCAGGAATTCTTACTGGTTGGTAGGTGATCAAATACTTATGTTCATGCAATAAATGCAAATTAATTAACTTAAAATATCATACAATGTGATTTTCTGGATTTTTTGTTTAGATTCCGTCTCTCACGTTGAAGTGTACCTATGATAAAAATACAGACCTCTACATGCTTTGTAAGTCAGGAAAACCTGCAAAATCGGCAGTGTATCAAATACTTGTTCTCCCCACTGTATATACTGTAACTCTATACCATCTACTGCATCTTGCCTATGCCGTTCTGTACCATCACTCATTCATACATTTTTATGTACATATTCTTCATCCTTTACACTTGTGTGAATAAGGTAGTTGTTGTGAAATTGTTAGGTTAGATTACTCGTTGGTTATTACTGCATTGTCGGAACTAGAAGCACAAGCATTTGGCTACACTCGCATTAACATCTGCTAACCATGTGTATGTGACAAATACAATTGGATTTGATTTGAGAATGCCAAGAGTATGCAAAGCTGTCATCAAGGCAAAGGGTTGCTATTTGAAGAATCTCAAATCTAAAATCAATTTTGATTTGTTTAACACTTTTTTGGTTTCAACATGATTCCATGTGTGTTATATAATAGTTGATGTTTTCACCACTATTCTACAATGTAGAAAAAATAAAGAAAATGGTGGTGAATGAATAGGTGTGTCCAAACTTTTGACTGGTACTATACAGTTGAAGTCGAAAGTTTACATAAACTGAGTTTAAATGTATTTGGCTAAGGTGTATCACAATTCCTGACATTTAATCCTAGTAAAAATTCCCTGTTTTAAGTCAATTAGAATCACCACTTTATTTTAAGAATGTGAAATGTCAGAATAATAGTAGAGAAAATGATTTATTTCATATTTTATTTCTTTCATCATATTCCCAGTGGGTCAGAAGTTTGGTAGCATGGCCTTTAAAATGTTTAGCTTGGGTCAAACGTTTTGAGTAGCCTTCCACAAGCTTCCCACAATAAGTTGGGTGAATTTTGGCCCATTCCTCCTGACAGAGCTGGTGTAACCCAGTCAGGTTTGTAGTAGGCCTCCTTGCTCACATATGCTTTTTCAGTTCTGCCAACAAATTTTCTATGGGATTGAGGTCAGGGCTTTTTGATGGCCACTCCAATACCTTGGACTTTGTTGTCCTTAAGCCATTTTGCCACAACTTTGGAAGTATGCTTGGGGCCATTGTCCATTTGGAAGACCCAAGCTTTAACTTCCTGACTGATGTCTTGAGATGATGCTTCAATATATCCACATAATTTTCCATCCTCATGAATTTTTTCCATCCTCATGAATTTTCCATCCTATTTTGTGAAGTGCACCAGTCCCTCCTGCAGCAAAGCACCCCCACAACATGATGCTGCCACCCCCGTGCTTCAGGGTTGGGATGGTGTTCTTCAGCTTGCAAGCATCCCCCTTTTCCCTCCAAACATAACGATGGTCATTATGGCCAAACAGTTGTATTTTTGTTTCATCAGACCAGAGGACATTTCTCAAAAAGTTACGACCTTTGTCCCCATGTGCAGTTGCAAACCGTAGTCTGGCTTTTTTATGGCAGGTTTGGAGCAGTGGCTTGCTGAGCGGCATTTCAGGTTACGTCGATATAGGACTCGTTTTACTGTGGATATAGATTATTTTGTACCCGTTTCCTCCAGCATCTTCACAAGGTCCTTTGCTGTTGTTCTGGGATTGATTTGCACTTTTAGCACCAAAGTACGTTAATCTCTATGAGACAGAACGCGTCTCCTTCCTGTACTATTGTTTGTACAGATGAATGTGGTACCTTCAGGCGTTTGGAAATTGCTCCCAAGGATGAACCTGAGTTGTGGAGGTCTACAATTATTTTTCGGAGGTCTTGGCTGATTTCTTTTGATTTTCCCATGATGTCAAACAAAGAGGCACTGAGTTTGAAGGTAGGCCTTGAACTACATCCACAGGTACACCTCCAATTGACTCAAATGATGTCAATTAGCCTTTCAGAAGCTTCTTAAACCATGACAACATTTTCTGGAATTTTCCAAGTTGTTTAAAGGCACAGTCAACTTAGTGTATGTAAACTTCTAACCCACTGGAATTGTGATACAGCGAATTATAATTGAAATAATCTGTCTGTAAACAATTGTTGGAAAAATTACTTGTGTCATYCACAAACCGACTTGCCAAAACTATAGTTTGTCAACAAGAAATTTGTGGAGTGGTTGAAAAACGAGTTTTAATTACTCCAATATAAGTGTATGTAAACTTCCGACTTCTACTGTAAATTATTTATATATATTATTATATTATATATATATGTTTTGTCATATATAAATGTGCAAACATTTCCAAAAACCTGTGCTTGATTTATCATAATGTGGTATTGTGTGTAGATGGACAAGAAAAGAACATTATGTTATCCATTTTATAATAAGGCTGTAACGTAACAAAATGTGGAAAAATAACAATTAATTGATTCTGGGCTCACCTGTTATCGGGTGATAGCGACCCCTCGGAGGACATTCCGTGATAGGGTGAGGGGGTTAGTCTGGTATCGGGGCGGAACTCCTTGTCATAAGCCATCATATTCCACTCCTGTCTGCGATTACGGGCCTTACGAACCTTCTTCACCTCCCTCCCCGGGTCCTCTACCTGTTTGTGTTGCTCCTGATAGAGTGACGGAGGGGAGTGGAGGAAGGAGAGACAAACAAACAAATACAAAGGGCTACATTTATTATGGATAGTATTCTCTTCACACAGGGGCAAACAGAGAGAGCAAGAGCCATTCCACCATTTTCGCACACCGTCGACCAGCAGAATTCACCCAGTCCCACTATAAGCCAAACTTTTAAGCAATGTTAAGCAATATAAAACATAATCAACACAACATAAAACAGTCCCAAACATAGACGGATGGGTATTAGGGACCAGTTTGGTGGAGGGACAGAGATGGGAGGAGGACACGCAGACGGAGGGGTCTGGGAGCTGGGAGGAGACCGGAACTTAGAGGTGGCGTCTTACGGAGCTGGGCGGAGACATGCACAGGGGACATAGGGAACAGGGATGTAGAAGACATTGAACATGCTGGGACACTGGACAAGGGACAGTGAGACATAGCAGTGGACAGGGGGAAACCAGGGGGACACCCAGAGGACCCAGGAGGAAACAAGGACGGGGGACACGGGAACATAGCTGTGGATGTGGCGGTCTTACGGAGCTGGGTAGTGGGCTGCGAGGTGGAGCCTGTCTGCTGTGGGGTCTACCCTGGTCAGAGTGGGTCGGACAGCTGGTCTGGATGGAGAGACGTGGAGATAGAGAGCTCTAACACATTAGATATACTATGGTTATACAAAATGGGAGAGACAGAGTAGGGGAAAAGAGAGGGGGAGAGGAGGAACGTCTACTGGTGAAAGTCTGGAGGTTTACAGGGGCGATAGTGGCACGGGGGAGTAGAAGCAGAGTGAGGGAGAAGATGGGACAGAAGACAGGAGGGGGACAGAAAGGCGGGATATACAGTGCATTTGGAAATTGTTCAGACCACTTGACTTTTTCCACATTTTGTTATGTTACAGTCTTGTTCTAAAATGTATTAAATAGATTTTTTCCCTCATCAATCAACATACAATACCCCATAAAGACATCACAAAAATAGGTTTTCAGACATTTTAGCACATTTATTAAGAATATAAAACTGAAATATAACATTTACATAAGTATTCAGACCCTTCACTCAGTACTTTGGCAGCAATTACAGCCTAGAGACTCTTGGGTATGACGCTACAAGATTGGCACACCTGTATTTGGGAAGCTTCTCCCATTCTTCTCTGCAGATCCTCTCAAGCTCTGTCAGGTTGGATGGGGAGCGTCTTTGCACAGTTATTTTCAGGTCTCCCCAGAGATGTTTGATAGTCAGAGACTTATCCCGAAGCCACTCCTACATTGTCTTGGCTGTGTGCTTAGGGTTGTTGTCCCGTTGGAAGGTGAACCTTCGCCCCCAGTCAGGGGTCCTGAGCACTCTGGGGGAAATTTTCATCAAGGATCTCGCATTACTCTGCTCCATTCATCTTTCCCTCAATCCTGACTAGTTTCCCAGTCCCTACCGCTGAAAAACATCCCCACAGCATGATGCTGCCACCACCATGCTTCACGGTAGGGATTGTGCCAGGTTTCCTCCAGACGTCCCGCTTGGCATTCAGGCCAACAAGTTCAATCTTGGTTTCATCAGACCAAAGAAACTTGTTTCTCATGGTGCCTTTTGGTAAAACTCCAAGCGTGCTGTCATGTACCTTTTACTGAGGAGTGGCTTCCGTCTAGCCACTCTACCATAACGGCCTGATTGGTGGAGTGCTGCAGAGATGGTTGTCCTTCTGGAAGGTAATCCCATCTCCACAGAGGAACTCTGGAGCTGTGTCAGATTGACCATCGGGTTCTAGGTCACCTCCAGCCAGCTCTTAGGAATAGTCTTGGTGGTTCCAAAATTCTTCCATTTAAGAATGATGAAGGCCAATGTGTTCTTGGGGACCTTCAATGCTGGATAATTCTTTGGGTACCCTTCCCRAGATCTGTGCCTCGACACATTCCTGTCTCGGAGCTCTACGGACAATTCCTTCGAACTCACGGCTTGGTTTTAGCTCTGACATGTACTGTCAACTGTGGGACCTTATATAGACAGGCGCTTGCCTTTCAAAATCATGTCCAATCAATTTAATTTACCACAGGTGGACTCCAATCACGTTGTAGAAACTTCTCAAGGATGATCAATGGAAACAGGATGCACCTGAGCTCAATTTCGAGTCTCATAGCAAAGGGTCTGAATTCTTACGTAAATAAGGTATTCCTGTTTTTTGTTGTTAATACATTTGCAAATATTTCTAAAAAACTTTTTTCACTTTGTCATTATGGGGAATTGCGTGTAGATTGATGAGGAAAATAAACAATTTAATCAATTTTATTATAAAGCTGTTGTGTGTGTGTGTATATATATATATATTTATTAGAGGTCGACCGATTAATCGGAATGGCCGATTAATTAGGGCCGATTTCAAGTTTTCATAACAATCGGTAATCAGCATTTTTGGACACCGATTATGGCCGATTACATTGCACTCCACAAGGAGACTGCGTGGCAGGCTGACTACCTGGTATGCGAGTGCAGCAAGGAGCCAAGGTAAGGTGCTAGCTAGCATTAAACTTATCTTATAAAAAACAATCAATCTTAACATAATCACTAGTTAACTACACATGGTTGATGATATTACTAATTTATCTASCGTGTCCTGCGTTGCATATAATCGATGCAGTGCCTGTTAATTTATCATTGAATCACAGCCTACTTCGCCAAATGGGTGATTTAACAAGCGCATTCGCGAAAAAAGCACTGTCGTTGCACCAATGTGTACCTAACCATAAACATCAATGCCTTTCTTAAAATCAATACACAACTATATATTTTTAAACCTGCATATTTAGTTAATATTGCCTGCTCACATTAATTTATTTTAACTAGGGAAATTGTGTCACTTCTCTTGCGTTCTGTGCAACAGAGTCAGGGTATATGCAGCAGTTTGGGCCACCTGGCTCGTTGCGAACTGTGTGAAGACCATTTCTTCCTAACCAAGACAGCCAACTTCGCCAAACGGGGGATGATTTAACAAAAGCGCCTTTGCGAAAAAAGCACAATCGTTACACGAATGTACCTAACCATAAACATCAATGCCTTAAAATCAATACACAGAAGTATATATTTTTAAACCTGCATATTTAGTTAAAAGAAATTCATGTTAGCAATATTAACTAGGCAAACTGTGTCACTTCTCTTGCGTTCATTGCACGCAGAGTCAGGGTATATGCAACAGTTTGGGCCGCCTGGCTCGTTGCGAACTAATTTGCCAGAATTTTAGATAATTATGACGTAACATTGAAGGTTGTGCAATGTAACAGCAATATTTAGACTTATGGATGCCACCCGTTAGATAAATTACGGAACGGTTCCGTATTTCACTGAAAGAATAAATGTTTTGTTTTCAAAATTATAGTTTATGGATTTGACCATAATGACCTAAGGATCGTATTTCTATAATTAAGTCTATGATTTGATAGAGCAGTCTGACTGAGCGGTGGTAGGCAGCAGCAAGCTCTTAAGCATTCATTCAAACAGCACTTTCCTGCGTGTGCCAGCAGCTCTTCGCAATGACTTCAAGCCTATCAACTCCTGAGATTAGGCTGGCAATACTAAAGTACCTATTAGAACATCCAATAGTCAAAGGTATATGAAATACATATGGTATAGAGAGAAATAGTCCTATAATAACTACAACCTAAAACTTCTTACCTGGGAATATTGAAGACTCATGTTAAAAGGAACCACCAGCTTTCATATGTTCTCATGTTCTGAGCAAGGAACTTAAACGTTAGCTTTTTTACATGGCACATATTGCACTTTTACTTTCTTCTCCAACACTTTGTTTTTGCATTATTTAAACCAAATTGAACATGTTTTATTATATATTTCAGACTAAATTGATTTTATTGATGTATTATATTAAGTTAAAATAAACGTGTACATTGAGTATTGTTGTAATTGTCATTATTCCAAATATATATATATATTTATAAAAATCGGCCGATTAATCGGTATTGGCTTTGGTCCTCCAATAATCGGTATCGGCATTGAAAAAAATCATAATCGGTCGACCTCTAATATATACAGTGGGGAGAACAAGTATTTGATACACTGCCGATTTTGCAGGTTTTCCTACTTACAAAGCATGTAGAGGTCTGTAATTTTTATCATAGGTACACTTCAACTATGAGAGACGGAATCTAAAACAAAAATCCAGAAAATCACATTGTATGATTTTTTAAGTAATTATTTGCATTTTATTGCATGACATAAGTATTTGATACATCAGAAAAGCAGAACTTAATATTTGGTACAGAACCTTTGTTTGCAATTACAGAGATCATACGTTTCTGTAGTTCTTGACTAGGTTTGCACCACTGCAGCAGGGATTTTGGCCCACTCCTCCCTACCAGATCTTCTCCAGATCCTTCAGGTTTCGGGCTGTCGCTGGGCAATACGGAGTTTCAGCTCCCCTCAAAGATTTTCTATGGGTTCAGGTCTGGAGACTGGCTAGGCCACTCAGGACCTTGAGATGCTTCTTACGGAGCCACTCTTAGTTGCCATGGCTGTGTACTTCGTGTCGTTGTCATGCTGGAGACCCAGCCATGCACCATCTTCCAATGCTCTACTGAGGGAAGGAGGTTGTTGCCAAGATCTCGCGATACATGGCCCCATCCCATCCTCCTCAATACGGTGCAGTCGTCCTGTCCCTTTGCAGAAAAGCATCCCCAAAGAATGATGTTCACCCCATGCTTCACGGTTGGGATGGTGTTCTTGGGGTTGTACTCATACTTCTTCTTCCTCCAAACACGGCGAGTGGAGTTAGACCAAAACGCTCTATTTTTGTCTCATCAGACCACATGACCTTCTCCCATTCCTCCTTGGATCATCCAGATGGTCATTGCAAACTTAGACAGGCCTGGACATGCACTGGCTTAAGCAGGGGGACCTTGCGTGCGCTGCAGATTTTAATCCATGACGGCGTAGTGTGTTACTAATGGTTTCTTTGAGACTGTGGTCCCAGCTCTCTTCAGGTCATTGACCAGGTCCTGCCGATGTAGTTCTGGGCTGATCCCTCACCTTCCTCATGATCATTGATGCCCCACGAGGTGAAATCTGCCTGGAGCCCCAGACCGAGGGTGATTGACCGTCATCTTGAACTTCTTCCATTTCTAATATTGGCGCCAACAGTTGTTTCCTTCTCACCAAGCTGCTTGCCTATTGTCCTGTAGCCCATCCAGCCTTGTGCAGGTCTACAATTTTATCCCTGATTTCCTTACACAGCTCTCTGGTCTTGGCCATTGTGAGAGGTTGGAATCTGTTTGATTGAGTGTGTGGACAGGTGTTCTTTTAACAGGTAACGAGTTCAAACAGGTGCAGTTAATACAAGGTAATGAGTGGAGAACAGGAGGGCTTCTTAAAGAAAACTAACAGGTCTGTGAGAGCCGGAATTCTTACTGGTTGGTAGGTGATCAAATACTTATGTCATGCAATAAAATGCAAATTAATTATTTAAAAAATCATACAATGTGATTTTCTGGATTTTTTGTTTAGATTCCGTCTCTCACAAGTTGAAGTGTACCTATGATAAAAATTAGCAGACCTCTACATGCTTTGTAAGTAGGAAAACCTGCAAAATCGGCAGTGTATCAAATACTTGTTCTCCCCACTGTATATATATATAGACCATGACAGTTTACAATCTAAGGTCACACCAAGTAATTTAGTCTCCTCAACTTGTTCAACAGCAACACCATTCCTCACCCGATTCAGCTGAGGACAAGAGCTTAGGGAATGATTTGTACCAAATACAATGCTCTTAGTTTTAGAGATGTTTAGGAGAAGTTTATTACTGTCCACCTTTTTCAAAACTGATTGATGAGGATCTTTTTTTTTTTTTGTAATGCATTTTACAAGGTCAAGCGGCCTGAATACTTTCCGAATGCACTTTAGATGTCCGAGAGAGGAGTTATAACTGAAGTTGTCTTTAGACAGCAAGAGGGGTTGTGTTTCTCAGGGAATGGGAAGTAGAATGGACGTGAGGGTGTGGTTGAGTTCAACACACACACAGTCCGGATTATAACGCAGCAAAGCAAATGGAACGTGAGATAAAGACAGAATGATAAACAGAAGCATGTGGACATGCAAAGAACATAGCAGTGAAGCAGACATTCTCTCTTTCCCCATCCAAACATACAGTATAGTAAAGTTCAGCACACCCTCACACACACTGGAGTGACTCTAGTGACAGAAGTTGACTTGACATGTTTGAACACAATCCCTGTTGGCAACTACCAGAGGCACAGAGCGAAAGAGAGGGAAAGAGGCGGTGACAGAGAGACTAAAGAGACCGAGCACACACGCACCTGCATACTTGCACACACACATATATACACACACCCACCTTCTGTCTTCTCTTCTCCTTCCTCTTGTCCTCCGTGGCCTGCAGCATCTTTTCTTTCCACAGCATGAAGAAGTAGGAGGGGTCTGTGTAGAACTTCAACGCATCCTTCTTATCATCCCTGGAGAGAGGGATGGAGAGAGAGAGAGAGAGAGAAGGGAGGAAGAGAGAGATCGAAATGGGTCAGGTGCATTGCATCTTTTGCATTAGTCATTCACAGTGTTGGGTCAGTGACGTGCCTTTCTCAGCATCAGACTGGGATTTCACAGCAATGGTGAGGATGATCTTACCTGTATGCTTTCAGAGAGGTGGTGGTTTAACTGGCCTACAGGCTGAGTATACTGAGGTACTGACCTATAGAGGCGGAGTATGTTGATAGGTGGAGGTTTGTCACAGTCCTGGTAGTCACTACCACAGGGTTGGGGACAGAGGTCTAACTAACCAATAGGAGATAAGTTGCCTAACGTCAAAATGAGGGGCGGTGTACAAAACAAATTAATCAGCCATTGGGTAATCTCTAACCAATCAGAGAATCAAAGCCAATGATGTTAGGCCAGGCCGGCTCTGGCCCAACCCATCGGTTTCTGGGACCAATTCAAACGGTCGGAATAGGTTTGCATTCTACAAGACGTCGGGGAGGAAAGCAAATCCAGACTCATTGTGGAGAAGAAATGCTGGTGGGTGTGGTGTTTGGCCAGATCGATGTGGATGGGTAGTCAGGCTAGAAGATAAGTATACTAAAAAAGGTACTAACCTATAGGTACTGAGTATGTTGAGAGGTGGAGGTTTGTCACAGCGATGGTACATCTCTACCACAGGGTTGGGGACTGAGGTCCGTGAGACCACCTGTTGGTCCTGGATGGTACTGCTCTTAAACGCTTTACGCATGTTGATGTCCTGCAGAGAGACTGGAGAAGACAGACAGACACACACAAAACCATCAGCACGTTAATGGTGTATATGAATGAATAATATTTTCGTGTCAAATCGCCAATTGGCATCCCATCCCTTAAGGGATTAATTGACACAAACATTACAATAATTCACTATGGTAATTAAATGATCATTCTCCTCTCCGGTGTTCTCTGCATAGTGCACCGCATAAAGAGGGAAGAAAAGGTAGGGTTAAAAATCAATACATAATAGTAAATTACATCCCTAGAGCAGTAAAATAACATACATACAGAACCAGTCAAAAGTTTGGACACGCCTACTCATTCAAGGGTTTTCTTTATTTTTACTATTTTCTACATTGTAGAATAATAGTGAAGACATCAAAACTATAAAATAACACATATGGAATCATGTAGTAAGCAAAAAAAAGTGATAAACAGATTCTTCAAAGTAGCCAGCCTTAGCCTTGATGTCAGCTTTGCACACCTCTTGGCATTCTCTCAACCAGCTTCACCTGGAATGCTACTCCAACACTCTTGAATGAGTTCCCACATATGCTAAGCACTTGTTGGATGCTTTTCCTTCACACTGCGGTCCAACTCAACCCAAACCATCTCAATTGGGTTGAGGTGGGTGATTGTGGAGACCAGGTCATCTGATGCAGCACTCCATCACTATCCTTCTTGGCAAAATAGCCATTAGACAGCCTGGAGGTGTGTTGGGTCATTGTCCTGTTGAAAAACAAATGATAGTCCCACTAAGCGCAAACCAGATGGGATGGAATATCTCTGCAGAATGTGGCAGCCATGCTGATTAAGTATGTCTTGAATTATTTAAGAAATCACGGACAGTGTCACCAGCAAAGCACACCCACACCATCACACCCTTCATGCTTCACAGTGTGAACCACACATGCGGAGATCATCCGTTCACCTACTCGGAGTCTCAAAGACACAGAGGTTGGAACAAAAAACTCAAATGTGGACTAATCAGACCACAGGACAAATTTCCACTGGTCTAATGTCCATTGCGCATGTTTCTTGGCCCAAGCAAGTCTCTTCTTCTTATTGGTGTCCTTTAGTTGTGGTTTCTTTGCAGCAATTCGACCATGAAGACCTGATTCACGCAGTCTCCTCTGAACAGTTGATGTTGAGATATGTCTGTTACGTGAACTCTGTGAAGCATTTATTTGGGCTGCAATTTCTGAGTCTGGTAAACTCTCAGGAATGCAAACTGGTGAGGGCCCAAAAAGGTGACACTTATTTTCTTTGCACTGAAACATGAAAAAAAATCCCTGCTAGGGAGAAATGCAGGTTTTAACAAATTAAACAAAGAATATGATCTACATGATCAGTCTCTGTGTGTAAAATAAAAAGTGGTTAATGTGAACCTAACTCACAGCTAAAAAATGTAAAGAAAGCAATTCAATGTTATTTGTTGCCTAGACTTTACTGCAAATGACACTCAGGTCTTGAGGAAAAAAAACAATACACTAATATTGCAGTTAGCCATGACAGCCTTTATATAATAAAACTTATTTGTTCATCGAAAATTGTGAATAACTCACCACAGGTTAATGAGAAATCTGCGATGGTGACACAAGGCGCTGCATGATTTACAACTGTCCCGTTGAAGAGACACACCGATCTTGACAAACCATTTCTGCATGGACCTTGCTTTGTGCATGGGGGCATTGTCATGCTGAAACTGGAAAGGGCCTCCCCAAACTGTTGCCACAAAGTTGGAAGCACAGAATTGTCTATAATGTCATTGATTTCTGTAGCGGTAAGATTTCCCTTCAGTGGAACTAAGGGGCTTAGCCTGAACCATGAAACAGCCAAATACATTATTCCTCCTCCACCAAACTTTACAGTTGGAACTATGCATTCGGGCAGGTAGTATTCTCCTGGCATCTGCCAAACCCAGATTCGTCCGTCGGACTGCCAGATGGTGAAGCGTGATTCATCACTCCAGAGAATGCATTTCCATTGCTCCAGAGTCCAATGGCGGCGAGCTTTACACCACTCCATTGCGCATGGTGATCTTAGGCTTGTGTGCGACTGCTCGGCCATGGAAATCCATTTCATGAAGCTCCCGACAAACAGTTATTGTGCGGATGTTGCTTCCAGAGGCAGTTTGGAACTCGGTAATGAGCCGAGGACAGACGATTTTTACGCGCTCTGTGCTTCAGCACTTGGTAGTCCTGTTCTGTGAGCGTGTGTGGCCTACCATTTTGAGGCTCAGCAGTTGTTGCTCCTAGATGTTTCCACACCACAATAACAGCACTTACAGCTGACCGGGGCAGCTCTAGCAGGGCAGAAATTTGACGAGCTGACATCCTATGACGGTGCCACGTTGAAAGCCAATGAGCTCTTCAGTAAGGCCATTCTACTGCCAATGTTAGTCTATGGAGATTGCAGAGCTGTGTGCTCGATTGTATACACCTGTCAGCAACAGGTGTGGCTGAAATGGCAGAATCCACTCATTTGAAGTGGTGTCTACATACTTTTGTATAGTGTATGTAGCGGTGTAATAATGCTATATGGATGTACCGTTTGATCTTTTTTTAATGTTTGATGTAAGTGCCTTAATGTGTTTGGACCCCTGCCTTGGTAGCAGCTAATGTGAATCCCTAATAAATACAAATACCTCCCTCCCATGTTATCACATGTATTTACATCTGTCAGCGGGACTCAGACACACACGATACACACAGAAACCACACACACACACGAAAGCACAGCACGAGGCTCATCGATTAGTAATCAGCTATTATAGATATTCTCAGGCTATTCTGGAGGAGGAAAGCCACTGACACACACACCAAAATATTCAAGCAGACAAACCACAAAGCCAGAGTCAAAAACCAAATATCCACAGGAACAACAACCACAACCCAAATCATGCACCCATGTACGCATAAACGAACGTACACACGTGCGCACACACACACTTCAAAAAGCACTCACCCCTATCCGTTGAGTCGGACACCTCTACAGGCTAGCAAAAGGTCAGCAGACACACAAACGCACGTGGCTGGTTCGTTTGAAGGTCAGACAGTCGAGAGTTTATAATGCACGCACGCARGCACACAACACACACACACACACAAAAGAGTGCTTAGCCATCGCATTGACAATGCAACTCCCTGTGCGTTGCCAATACAGTGCTTCTCTATGTGGCTGAAGAGACAATGCATTCCTATGGGGACTGAAAGAGAGAGATACTACTCTAACAGCACACAGTGTGTAAGGTATGGATGGAATGGCTGAGTAGGAGACAGCAGAGAAGAGCAAAGCACATTAAAAAACTAGAAGAGAGAAGCGGAGAAGAAATACAATACGAAAGGGAAGAAGGACAAAAGAGGGAGAGCCAGAGAGAAGAGGGGAAAACGGGGAATAGAAAGGTGGAGGACACGTGTAGGAGAAAAGAGGAGTGGAGGATATGATAGAGGCAAGGTTATTATTAGTCGTGTAAAACAGTGCTTCTCTCTCAGGTGGTCAGCTCATCCCTTCTGAATCCAGTGTGTGTGTGTGTGTGTGTGTCTGTGTTTGTGTTCATCCCTCCTGAATCTCTGTAAGAAAAGCTGGGTCACTTCACTACTCCACTGCAGCTAAGGCACAGTACGGCTCACACCACTTTAGCAGGCCACATGAAAAAAATACTATAGTATACTGTAGTATTACTATATTTATATACTATAATATTCAATATAGTGTTTTGAGGAAAGCTTAGTGATGAGCTTGYAGGGCACTATGGTGATCCTCTTATCCAGGTGGGAGAGGGCATTGTGTAGTATAGTATTCTACAGTATACAAAAAAAAATACTATAGTAAGCACTACACGATCAAGGGATACTAAGTATGGAGTATAATATTCTACAGTATACCACAAAATGATGTAGTAAACAGAACACGATTGAGGAATACTACAGTGTGTAGTATAGTATTCCACAGTATATATACACTACACAATAACATAGAATTTTATACTAAGTAATTTAGTATTTTATATTAAACTGTAGTATTTTTTATGTGGGACAGCACAATACACACTCAATCAATAGTGTGTAGATCATATGGTGGATGCTCAGTGGGATCCTTGGGACGACCCTGCCCTAAACCCTAACCATAACCCTTACTTAACCGTTTAAAATTTGAACTTCAATGGGGTGACGTCAGAGTAGAGTCGTCACAAGCATCCCACTTAGCATTTACCAATGATATGCACATTCCAAATTCCACCAGAGACAGAGTGGCTTCATTCAATCACACCAGCACTGGGGAAAACCTCACTGCTGCAAAACAGATAGAGAGCTGCATTCACTCAGTGAAGCGGCTGTAGGTGATATGTTGCTGCTGCTATGCTTTATCCCATGTACCAACACACTTTGTCAGGTGACAAACTAAGATGAAAACACACCTTCTTCCACGGTGGAGTCTAGCTGTGTGACTTTGACAGCCAGTATGTCTACTCTCTCCTGTAGGTTGTTCATTCTCATGTAGAAGCTGTTGGCTTCATTGAACAGCTCTCCAAAGATGTCCTCCGCATGACGACCTGCAGGGGGAAGAGACGCATTAGTACACAGGATAACACACAAACACCTTAATCAATGGGCAGGGATTCTCTATCGTCTCACTGCAGGGTGCTGTGCCCCCTGCAGAGCCGCTGTCTGGCATCCAGCAGAGAACAATACATTATAGTCTGCCTGCTCCACAGTGTGTGTGTACACACCTTATCAAGGGACCGTGCATATATATATATATATATATATATATATATATATATATATATATATATATATATCTCAATATAAATATATAACAATATAAATTAAAACAGCACCTACTGTAACATTGCTGGGTGCTATGTCAGGTTATTGACTACATATAAGGACTTATCATTGTTATAGCACTGATACATAGACATATTGTACCACACATCAATAATGTAGTCTAACACTGAGGGAAGGTGGTTTCAAAGCACACTCAAGTGCACTTCAGTCATTGTCTCTAGGGTGGAGAGGTGGAAGTCGGAGTTGTCTTTTAGTCTAATGAAGCTTCCCTGTCAAAGGAATACCATTAGACCACAATAACAAGGTGTACTTACTTTACTACGCAATGGATTCTACCCTAAAGTGTACACATTAGCAACCACTGGTGTAGAGGCTACTAGCATGACTAACAGACAGTGCGCTTGATTATTCCAATTTATTAAATAAATAATATCTCCTTAGACACAAAGTCCTTGGATATCGCTGCTATCCCATAGAAGCCATAGGGCAAAGCTGGGTGAATGTAGAGCCACAGCCTACTGGTAAGTGTCCATTATTATTATCTGCAGGTGTCTGGGTCAGAAAGTCAAGTTAATCTATTCCCATCTCAACCTCTACAGCAGACCTGATCAGCATACAGGATAATTCTATAGGAGATCAGGATAACACTAGGAGGCACAGACCAGTGAGGAGATGGGTGGATTTCCAATAGGAGCGCGGATCATGGCCTCACATGTTTAAACCATGCTCCTATCTCTCTCTCCTGCCCTTCACTGATGTGTTTGTTTCACACAAATATCAACCCCGCCCCCTGCGCGTACACACACACACACACAC
>NC_036840.1:18791103-18793603 GCF_002910315.2 Salvelinus sp. IW2-2015 | reverse complement strand
TTCTGCTACCATGTGGATTTTAGCTTGCTTGTGCCTGCTAACTGAGGAGTGTTATTCATCTGTTTTCCATACATGTTTCATTTTAAAACATTTATCTTACAAAAGGAGTTGTGAATCTTAACTGCTTAAACACAAGGCCAAATATACACTGGAGTTGTTCCTGTGAATGTTCCTGAGTGGCGAGTTACCGCTTTGACTTAAATCTGCTTGAGAATCTATGGCAAGACTTGAAAATGGTGCTATCAATGATCAGCAACCAATTTGACAGAACTTGAAGAATTTTTAAAATAATAATGGGCAAATATTGTACGATCCAGGTGTGCAAAGCTCATTACATGTCTCAAGACAAAGGTGATGGCGATCTTCCCTTATGGGGTAAGGGAAGACAGAGAAAGAGACAGAGGCAGGGAATAAAGGAGAGAGAAAGAGAATGCGTACGATCCTTTTCTCAGAATACGGAGAGAGTTTGTCAGATGGATACAGAGAGACAGAGAGAGAGAAAGTGAGATAAATGGTAATGGATGGACTGATGGGTGGATCCTAAAGTGGACGGACAGCCAGGCAGGCCTCAAGGTTAAAGGGATGACTAGACTAGAGGGTGGTGGTGTGTGTGTGTGTGTGGTGTGTGTGTGTGTGTGTGGTGTGTGTGTGTGTGTGTGTGTGTGTGGTGTGTGGTGTGTTGTGTGGTGTGTGTGTGTGTGTGTGTGTGTGTGTGTGTGTGTGTGTGGTGTTGATCTACTCTTCTGAGTGACCTCGATACTGCCTCTACACATTACTCACACTCCAGGCACACACACACACACACACTGCGGCATTACTCATGCTCGAGTAAAGATATCCCTTTATCTCATACACACACACACAGGCTACAACCCTCTCGTAATGGGGATATACCCACTCAAGGGCAATATGAATGTATGGGGTGGGGGTGGTAGTGGGGTGTTTGGTTATTCAGTTGTACTTGTTTTTTTTGTGAGAATTTTGTTTACAGGGAAAGCCTAATGCTTACATACATACATGCATGCATGCATGCATGCATGCTTACAGTTGAAGTCGGAAGTTTACATACACTTAGGTTGGAGTCATTAAAACTTGTTTTTCAACCACTCCACAATTTTCTTGTTAACAAACTATAGTTTTGGCAAGTCGGTTAGGACATCTACTTTGTGCATGACACAAGTAATTTTCCATCAATTGTTTACAGACAGACTATTTAACTTACAATTCACTGTATCACAATTTGCAGTTGGTCAGAAGTTTACATACACTCAGTTGACTGTGCCTTAAACCGCTTGAAAAATCCCATAGAATGATGTCATGGCTTTAGAAGCTCCTGATTGACTCAAATTATGTCAATTAGCCTATTGGAGGTGTAACCTGTGTATATATTTCAAGGCCTACCTTCAAACTCAGCGCCTCTTTGCTTGAAATCATGGGAAAATCAAAAGAACTCAGCCAAGACTTCAGAAAAAATAATTGTAGACCTCCACAAGTCTGGTTCATCCTTGGAGCAATTTCCAAATGCCTGAAGGTACCACGTTCATCTAAACAAACGATAGTACGCAGGTATAAACACCTTGGGACCACGCAGCCGTCATACCGCTCAGGAAGGAGACCGTTCAAGATTAACGTACTTTGGTGCAAAAAGTGCAAATCAATCCCAAACAACAGCAAAGGACCTTGTGAAGATGCTGTAGGAAACGTGTACAAATGCATCTATATCGACAGTCGACATAACCTGAAATTTTTTTATTTTATTTATTTTAACCTTATTTAACCAGGTAGGCAAATTGAGAACACGTTCTCATTTACAATTGCGACCTGGCCAAGATAAAGCAAAGCAGTTCGACACATACAACAACACATAGTTACACATGGAGTAAAACAAACATATAGTCAATATACAGTGAAAAAAAAAAAAAAAAGTCTATATACAATGTGAGCAAGTGAGGTGAGATAAGGGAGGTGAAGGCAAACAAATATATGTATAATAAATAAAAATAAATAATAAAAATATAAAAAGGCCATGGAGGTGAAGTGAATACAACACAGCAAGTAAATAAAACTAAAAAAAAAAACCCTGGAATGGTTGGTTTGCAGCGGAAGAAAGTGCAAAGTAGAGACAGAAAATAATGGGGTGCAAAGGAGCAAAATAAATTATAAAATAAATACAGTAGGTAAAGAGGTAGTTGTTTGGGCTAAATGTAGATGGGTTATGTACAGGTGCAGTTAATCTATGAGCTGCTCTGACAGCTGGTGCTTAAAGCTAGTGAGGGAGATAGGTGTTTCAATTTCAGAGATTTTTGTAGTTTCGTTCCAGTCATTGGCAGCAGAGAACTGGAAGGAGAGGCGTCCAAAGGAAGAATTGGTTTTGGGGTGACTAGAGAGAATATACCTGCTGGAGCGCGTGCTACAGATAGGTGCTGCTATGGTGACCAGCGAGCAGAGATAAGGGGGGACTTTACCTAGCAGGGTCTTGTAGATGACCTGGAACCAGTGG
>NC_036840.1:18768547-18791078 GCF_002910315.2 Salvelinus sp. IW2-2015 | reverse complement strand
CGCCCTCCTCTTTCCCTTTCTCTCCCTCTCTGCTGCCCTCACATTTTATTGAAGCCAAAATTGGAGGACTTCAAAAGGAAACCATGGCAACGCCTCCACCAAGCCCATCTTCCAAAAAAAGGGGGGGGGTAGTAGTGTGCATACAGTAATTTTGGGTTTAGGATTAGCGGCTTGAAGTGCAGTCGTATTCATTTCTGTTTAATGACTTGTACCATGAACTTGCACGAGTCAATGGGGGGAGGATAGATTTTGCATAATTTTGGTTTAGTATTAGCGGCTTGAAGTGCGGTCGTAAATTCCACCTCAGGATAATGACCCCTACAAATGGAACTCTCCCCGTGAGTGTCAACAAACACACGCATCAAAACAGTTTGAGATGGGGGTAGAAGTGGGAGGGGACTACTTGAAACTGTGGTATCGGGGTAGTTAAAATTCAAAGGTAGTCAACTTCTCTCTCTCTTCTTGTGTAGCAATTAAAATGATAGAAATACATTTTCAATATGAATGTATTTTTATGTAATGACACAATCTTTGGATTTATTTCATTCAATGTTTTAACCCTGCCTATCTAAATATTTCATTAAGCTGTCTGACTAAATCACCCCTGTGTTCGCCAGACCATGTCTCTCTCAGCAAGTGGGAGTGTAAGCTCTCTCTTCTCTCTCTCTCTCTCTCTCTCTCCTCTCTCCCTGTCTGTCTCTGTCTCTCTCTGTCTGTGTGTGTGTTTCATAGCTATATTTGCAGAGGCAAGCTAGCTAATTAACCTGTAACGTTTGCCTAGCAACTAGACTGTTATCAGACTGGTGTATTAGTGGGTGGTTAGCATATAGTTAGCAGACTTTTCCCTGTCTTTTCTGTTATTAGCAGCTAGCTGGATACATATAGGGTAGCTAGCTTATTTAGCATGAAGCTAAGCTTGTGTTAGCCTAGCAAACCTCTAGACTGTAGCAGACTGCTAGCCAATGTCTCTCACAGTAGAAGGTCAGAGTATTAATGTCTTACTTCCTGTTTATTTAACTGGCTTTTCTAGTAAATAAATGTTAAGAACAAATTCTTATTTACGATGACTGCCTACCCCGCCCAACCCTATGGGACTCCCAATCACGGCCGTTGTGATTCAAGCCTGGAATCGAACCAGGGTCTGTAGCTGTCACCTCTAGCACTGAGATGCAGTGCTATAGACCACTGCCCACTCGGGAGCCCATGTGTATCCATAAGACCTAGCTGTAGCAGACTGGTGTCACAGCTAACAATTAGCCATAATGTTAGCCTAGCGACCTCTAGACTGTGCAGACTGGTGTCAACAGTGGGTGGTTAAAGGATGATTATGTTGATAGCATTAGCTCTGGGACTTTAACACACATTCCTACAGGGAGGCCAGGCAGGGACAGAGATACCACTTAGTCAGCCTTCTGTTCATCCCTCCCCCTCCCTGCTTTTCCCTCATGGCCTCACCCTTCTCCCTCTCCTGACCCACTTCATCCCTGTTGACCCTGCTCTCGTCTCACCCTCCCCCTTTCCACTTTTTCATTTGGAGAGTGGCGGTGTCTGTAGGTCAAGTGAGATAAGGATAATTGTGCTTAGTTAGGCCAGCGAGCCATCCAGGGCAGCCATGGAATAATTTAGTTAAGGAACGCCTTCCCGGGCAGTAACTTATGACCAGATGACAATCACACTCACCTGTCTGGAAGTAATCCAGGTTAGAATCATCACACGGCTGACTCCAGGAAGAGTGGACATAGTTGGTCAAGTTTTGTTAATTACGCACTGGGTCACACAACCTAGCCAAGGCACACGGCATAGGCATTATGTACTGTATTAGTGCGTTAGATCTAGAAGTAGATTAGACAATCTGTCGGTCTCTCCCTTTTCTCTCGCTCCATCACTATTGCAATGTCGCATTGGGTGCCACTGCTGCACACGTCTAGAGCAGGTTCCTCAGCATGTTGCTATAGCAACAGCCCCCTTGGCACCGCTCTCTCTCCTCCTCCTCCTTTTTACTAGCCTCTACTGACCTGCTGCTTTATCCTACTATGTAGGCTTTAAACAAAAACCACTACTGTAGCGACACAAGCTATGCATCCCACTGCTGCCTTGCCTCTGAAGCTAAGCAGGTTGGTCCTTATTGGTCCTGGATGGGAGACCAGATGCTGCTGGAAGTGGTGTTGGAGCATTATTTTTCTCTGGTCTAAAATATGCCAATGCCCCAGGACAGTGGTTGGGGAAATTGCCCTGTATAGGGTGCTGTCTTTCAGATGGGACGTTCAACGGGTGACCTGACGTCTCTGTGTCACTAAAGGTCACTTCGTAAGAGTAGGGGTATTAAGCCCCAATCTGGCCTCATACCATCATGCCACCTAATCATCCCCAGCTTCCAAATGGCTCATTTATCCCCCTTTCTCTCCCCTGTAACTATCCCCAGGTTGTTGCTGTAAATGAAATGGGTTCTCAGTCAACTTAGAGGCAGTGTAGAGAGGGAAAGAGTGAGAGAAAATGAGCCCGTGTCGAGACTTCTTGAGTCGTCTTAAGACATAAATTAAGACGGTTTATAGACACGTCTTGGAAATACCATAGTCTTGAGACATCCGTTCAGACATTTTATAATGTATTGTTGTTTTCATGTTTTATAGTTATTGATACCAATCACTCACTCTAGAACTGCAAATCAAAGTAACCAAAATGTATTGACCAAATAACTATTTCAGATGCAACAAATAAACTTTTGGTAAAGAGAATTTGTAGAGCTCCAAGCCTATCTTCAAGTCTTTACAGACAGACAGTCTTCTCTTTTTGGGGGGATCTGAGCTGCTCTTCCTAAATCTTCAGAAAAATAAAATGCCATATACAGCAACATCAATAAACAATACTACATCTACCCTGGCCATTTTCTAGTACTTTAATATGATTAGCTTCACCTGAAGCAGAAAGCCCTACTGTCATGAGGGCTTAATGTTTGACACAAGATTGGACCCAAGCTTTTGTTGTATGTCCAGTCTGAAAATAGAACGAATCAGTTAAGAACTCTGTTCTCATGGGAAGAAATAACATTCTCACTTGTACATGCTGGGTGACGGCTTACCTTGATTGAGTGATTTTCTGACATGTCCACCATCCGCATATCCTGACAAAAGAAATAGGCCATGTTCATTACACAATAACTATCAAAGCATATCTAAAAAAAAATAACGGATACATACATCCAGTCATAACTTACCTCATCGGCCTATCCATGCATAGAGGTCAGCCCTCAACCTCTGTGAGGTTGGCATCCCTGATCAATAAATCAAAACAACCAAAAATGCACCAGCCATGCACCGACCATTTATCTATAATTTATTTTTAGGGATATACTTGTTGAAACATTTTTAGATGTATTCTCTAATACAACTACACATAATTGTGGTTCACCTGTTAGTTACTCAAACTTTGTCTCAAGATACACAATCCATGTCTCAAGGCTTAAAAATCCTTCTTTAACCTGTCTTCTTCCCTTCATCAATTTAAAAAAAACTAAAAATTACTTTTATTTAGCTAGCAAAGTCAGTTAAGAACAAATTCTTATTTATAATGATGGTCTCCCGGGAAACAGTGATTTAAAGTGGATTAACAGGTGACATTGATAAGGTATCATAGCTTTCACCTGGTCAGTCTATGTAATAGAAAGCGCCAAGAGTCCTTAATGCTTTGTATACTCGGTGTATTAAACTGCATAGAATGGCTAATTTGTTCATATTTACAAAGGCCTACCTGTTGATTTTCGCTGGATGAGTGTGGAGGAATGAATTATATAGTACATGCATAATGACTGCATGTCATTGTGGCAGTAAGGGGAAAACACTGATGAAACCTTCTACTCTCAGTTTAACACACACTCTCTCTGTTAAAATGTGCTTAACAAGTGACATAAGTTGCTGGACTCTGTGTGCAATAAGTGTTTAACCAGATTTTGAATAACTTCCTCATTGCTGTACCCCAAACACAATTATCGGTGAGGGTCCTTCAGTCGAGCAGTGCATTTCAAACACCAATTCAACCACAAAGACCTGTGGAGGTTTTCCAATGCCTCACAAAGAAAGGGCACCTACTGGTATATTGAATATCCCTTTGAGCATGGTAAAGTTATTATTTACACTTTGGATGGTGTATCAATACACCCAGTCACTACAAAGATACAGGTGTTCCTTCCTAACTCAGTGGCTGGAGAGGAATAAAACCACTCATGGATTTCACCATGAGCCAATGGTGACTTTAAAATAGTTAGTTTAATGGCTGTGATAGAAGACTGAGGATGGATCAACAACATTGTAGTTACTCCACAATACTAACCCTAATTGACAGAGTGAAAAGAAGGAAGTCCGGACAGAATACAAATGTTCCCAAACATGCATCCTGTTTGCAACAAGTAATCAAATTATTACTGCAAAAAATGTGAAAAGCAATTTAACTTCTTGTCCTGAATACAAAGTGTTTGGGGCAAATCCAATACAACCCATTACTGAGTATAAACTCCATATGTTCAAGCATAGTGGTGGCTGCATCATGTTATTGGTATGCCTGGAATCATTAGGGAGATTACAGCATACCAGGATAAAAAATAAATGGAATAGGGCTAAGAGAGTCGAAAACCTGGTACAGTCTGCTTTCAAACCAGACACCAGGAGATGAATCACATTTCAGCAGGACAATAACCTTTAACCTCTCTAGGGTAGGTGAGACGCTAACGTTCCACCAGGCCAACATCCGGTGAAACTGCAGAGAGCTAACATTCTAAATACACCATTCGTTATATTAAACATTCTTGTAAATACATGTATCTTACATCATTTAAAAGATGAACGTCTTATTTAATCCAGCCGCTGTGTCAGATTTCAAAAAAGCTTTACTGCGAAAGCAAACATGCAATTTTCTGAGGACGGCGCCTCGCACACACAAGTATTACTAGCATTTTCCAACCAAGCATAGCGTCACGAAAGTCAGAAATAACAATAAAATAAATCGCTTACCTTTGAAGATTTTCCTCTGGTGGCAATGCCAAGTGTCCTAACTACACAGTGAATGCTTGTTTGTTTGATAAAATCTATTTTTTATAGCCTAACACGAAACATTGTAAACCGCTTGCGTCGCGATTTCCGTCTCATTCAACTTTGGACGAAGCGTTCGTTGGAATTACACACACTAAACAAACGTTTATCCAGTCATGGCTGGTTTCATTGCAATCTCTGGTTGTTACTAAACAACCATACTTGATTGTTCTTTTCCCGGGACCTATTGACCGAAACAAACCGATCAATGACCTCATTGCGCACCAATGGTAGGACCGGTCTATCGTTGATTGACTGTATTTTGCCCAATGACCAATGATCATCTTGATCATTGGTCATCATCTTAAACGGCAATATGTAATGGTTATACGTTCGAAGACCAGCCTTTGTCGTAAATTCTGCGTAAAAGAGGTTCATTTCGCCATGCAAATCCTACTTGACGGAGCCACGAGTGTTATTATAGAGGATATAGAGGAAATTGATAGAGACAGCGAGACCGAGTTGCTTCAGGAAGATGAATCTTTCAGCGAAGCTAGTTTTGACTCCCAGGCGCAAGACATGTTTCTGCATGGCGAGGATGCCATGCTGGATTGGTAAGTTCTAATGCTAATGTCATTGTTTGAAATTAATAATATCAAATATTATTCATTTGAGAATTTTTAAATTTAATTTAATTTGCAATATATAAAAATATAATCTGTAAAAGAAATGTGTAAAGTACACAAAGGCTAACTGTGTCTGTGTGTGGATATATTTTTTACATTTATCTTACATGAACATGGAATGGAACAGCACTTCACCGTAGTGATTATGTTCCCTGTACTCTATATATATCTGTTTATTTACAGTTGATACAGTGCTCATACTGAAGTATTGTTACTGATTTTTTTAAATCTTTCACAGTGGCAGTGTTCTGATTATGAGCCGCCAATGTCTAGGTGTCCATCTCCCTCTGAAGCTGGTTCATCCAGCCGGACCCCCGCTGTCTACCCGGCCATCTAGAGGTGTGAAGTCAGTGACAAAGAAGCGGAGGTGGGAAGAGAGAAACCTGCAGACAGAGGGCCAGAGGGTCGTTGGCACTCTGTGTTAGAAAATGATGTGGAACCAAATCCACCAGTTTTTAGACCTAAAAGGCAGCCAGGACCTCAACTAACATGACTGCAAAGTACAGCCCCTTTAACTTTTTCAACTCGTCAGATGTTGATTCCTGGTGTCGAACACCAATAAGTACGGGGCTAAGAAGCAGGCAGGAAAGAAAGAGGCATGGAAGACCATTTCCATGTCAGACCTTTTCTGCTACTTTTCAATGTCATTTACATGGGGCTGGTGAAGTTGAAAACTCTAAGGGACTACTGGAAAACGTCAGCTCTCTATCAACTGCCTTTCCCCATGACTGTCATGTCTTGTAAAAGGTTTCTGACTATCTCACGGGCGCTTCACATCAGAAGACCCAGAAGTTGATGGGGAGAATGACAAGAAGAGAGGCACACCAAGGTTTGATAGGCTCTGCAAAATCAAAACCTCTCTACCCCAACATCGTTGAGGCCTGCAAGACCTATTTTCAGCCTGCCAGAACCTGTCCATAGATGAGAGGATGGTAGCCTCAAAGGCCAGAATCAGCCTCAAACAATACATGCGTAACAAACCAACCAAATGGGGTTACAAACTGTTTGTTTTGGCTGATTCTGTGTGTGCCTACACTTGCCATTTTTTTGTTTATGAGGGGAAAAACAGTTTTTGCTACCGGTAATGGACTGAGTTATGATTCCGTTATGGAGTTATTGGATTTTCACCTACTGGGAAGGGCTACAAACTGTTTATGGACAACTTCTACACAAGCCCTACCCTGTTTACAGAACTGAGGAAGCGGATGTGTGGGCTTGTGGCACCATTCGGACCAACAGAGTGGGCTTTCCAAAACAAAGGTGAACGACATGCCTAAGTGGGCTGAGCGGGGTACCATGCGATGGATTCATGAAGATGGCCTGCTGTTTGTGAAGTGGATGGAGACCAGAGAGGTGTGGTCATGTGTACAACTATTCCACAAGTCCTTCAGTGGCGATCACGTCGTCAGGCGTGTGAAGAACGGTGCCGGGGCATGGGACCACAAAAAATGGCCCATTCCAGCTGCTGTGAAGGACTACAACAAGGCATGGGAGGTGTGGACCTGTCAGGTGCGCTGATAGGATACTACAATGTTCTCCACAAGACCATGAAATGGTACCTGACATTTTTCTATCATTTCATTGCCATTGCTGTGGTGAATTCCTTCATCCTCCAGAAGGAACTGGCCAAGAGCTGTGGACGGGCCCCCATCTCACAGCTAGCCTTCAGGGAGCTGCTCATCCAGGAGCTTGCTAGCTACAGCAAGTCCACTGCAGCACCTTCTGTCCCTTCTGCTCGAACCAGTGTGTTCACCTGCCCAGATTCATCTTTGGCAGCATGAATGTGCCTCAGGGCAAAAAGGGCACAGTAGGGAGACGTCGTTGTGCCCTTTGTCACAGGAAATGCCCCATCACATGCACCACCTGTTCAGTAACCCTCTGCTTTACAGCAGAAAAGAGACTGCTATGGGCCATGGCACCAGCCAGCACAATATTGTGTAGAGGACTGAGGGTCTTCACAATATTGTAAATAGGAAAATGTGTAAATAGTTACCCTTGTTATTTGTTTGTTTATTATTTTTTTTATTTATTTATTATATATATAATAAAAAAATGGGGGGGGGGTGTTAGAATAGCATTCATGATTTTGTATATAGTTCTTTCCTTCAAAATGTATCACTGTACCAATTCGGCCACTTGGGTAAATTTGGGTACATTGTGTGGCACCTGGGTGACTTCATGCTCAATGTCTTGTAGCTCGCTTCATTTTGAAGTTATCCGTCTAAAACTTTGCTCAGCTATTGTCGCCATCTTATGTTCTTCATTCAAATCATCCCCAGCATCCTATCTGTATGTTTGCTGTTCTTGGTCATTTGAAAATATGATGCAGCAACAATAAAAAACAGAAAACGTATGTTTATTTCCTTGTATGTTCTTCTACCAGATCTATTGTGTTATTCTCCTACATTAAATTCACATTTCCACGAAATTCAGAGTGTTTTCCTTTCAAATGATACCAAGAATATGCATATCCTTGCTTCTGGGCCTGAGCTACAGGCAGTTAGATTAGGGTATGTCTTTAGGCGGAAATTGAGAAGAAGGGGGGGGTACCCCAAAGAAGTTAACCTCTTATGGCTGCAAGGTGAATATTGAAAAACTGGAAAATATGTGCACATTTTCAAAACGGCCTCCTAAGAAACTTTTTATTTTACAATATGCATATATTTACTACTGTTGGATAGATAACAGTCTATAGTTTCTAAAAGGTTTGAATTATTTCTCTAAGTCGAACAGAAAATATTTTTACAGCCATTTTCCCAGCCGAATTGAGTTTCCAAAATGCGATGTGTGTCTTTAAGACCTTGTCTATAAAAGGTCATTAGACTTGGGACCGTAGAAAACACGTCACACTCCTTCATCAGGGTGTAATGCGGGAAGTGAGAATTGAAAGCAGTCGATATTCTCGTCCATGGACTGAATAACACACCTTCTTGTGAGACCTGCGCAGTTAAAAAAAATCCGGGCGCGAAGCATAATTTGGTCTCGGCTACTGGAAGAAGGTCGATAACGGTGAATATGATCTCTGACTTCGATATTATTTGATACATGTCACAAAATCATCCTAAAGTATGTTTTTTCAATATACTTTAATTATATTATTTGCAATTTATTCTGGACTTAGATGTGATGAGACGGAAGAATTTTTTGAAGAAAGACAGATTAGCGCCGCAATGCTATTGTGCTTGCTAACCAAAGAGGGAAATAGTTCGTTCTGGAACCCAACTAAAGACTCTACTGGACATTGGACCCCGTTACAACATTCTGATGGAATATCAACAAGATAAGGACCCAATTTGGGATGCTTTTTCATATATCTGTCGAACTGTTGTATGCTAACTGTGCTAGGCTAGCGCGTGACTTATGCTAGTGTTGTCTTATGCTAGCTTATGTTGTTAGCTAATATAACGATATTATTGTGTTTTCGCGTAAAACACTTCAAAAATCGGAAATATTGGCTTTATTCACACGACTATCTGTCTTTCATTAGCTATCCACCATATGTTTTTCTGAAATGTTTTATGAGGTGTAATTAGTAGTCGACGTTGGTGTATGTATTTTTCTCTGGCTACTCTCCGTCTGGATCAGACTTTAGCTATGTGGTAGCATTTATGGTAGCATCAATGAAAAACGATTTATAGCTAAAATATGCACTTTTTATGAACAAAACATAGATTTATTGTGTAACATGTTATATGACTTGTCATCTGAGGTAGTTTTTTCTGGGTTCTTTAGGTTGGTTTTAGTTTATTTCGGTGGTTTGTGCATGCTACTTGAATCATAATTCCATAATCATAATCATAATTCCACTTTTGTATTTGGTGGTGAGCTAACATAAATATATGTGGTGTTTTCTCTGTAAAACATTTAAAAAATCGGACATGTTGGCTGGATTGACAAGATGTTTACTTTCAAATGCTGTATTGGACTTGTTAATGTGTGAAAGGTAAATATTTAAAAAAATAGATTTTGAATTTCGCGCCCGCACTTGCAGTGGCTGTTGTCATATTAATCCCGACGTCGGGATTGCAGCCTGTTAAAGGTTAACTATTTATCTGTACATGGAATTGTATTTGTTTTTTTACAATTTTTTTCTAATCGTTACAGGACAATGCCACGGCACTATCTGATGTGCGGAGACATTTCACTGCAGCTAATGTAGAAGGAAAAGCTGTGTACATTTGCAAATACTGTGCCAAATCATATGTGAAGAATGCAATAAAGATGCCGAATCATCTGGCCAAGTGCATAAAGTTCCCTCAGACTCACAACAAGCAACCTCTGACAAAGGACCCTCTATTTCTATTCGAGGTGAAAATTATGAATCAGACACCTTATCGATAGCAACAGCTCATGGTCCTACTGGAATCAGAAGATTTTTTTGACTCAATGGAGGAACGTAGTCAGAGAAATGCTGGTGAATCTCAGCTGCAAGTTCCCATATCACAGTCTGCCGATATGGAAAGCCTCATTAAGAGGTTCCTCCTGGATGATGTATTTTGGGAGAGAGTGGTAAATTGCCTTGGTGGATACATCTCATGATTGTAATCTATTTTTGAATATTCGATTAGGTTTGTTGACGTCAACCGCATGTTTCAATGGAGAGAGACGCTATACTAGCCTTATACTATGAATAGACAACTCCGATATGAAGTGTTTTTCCCCTCGATGTCACGTGTCCTACTTATTTCAGTACATTAATACGTGTAACATCAGTTTGCAAACAAAGTCAAAACAAAAAAATATAAACGCAGCAAAAAAAGAAACTCACTGTCAACTGCATTGATTTTTAGCAAACTTAACATCTATAAATATTTGTAAATACATAACAAGGTTCAACAACTGAGACATAAACTGAACAAGTTCCACAGACATGTGACTAACAGAAATTTAATAATGTGTCCCTGAACAAAGGGGGGGTCAAAATCAAAAGTAACAGTCAGTATCTGGTGTGGCCACCAGGTGCATGAAGTACTGCAGTGCATCTCCTCCTCATGGACTGCACCAGATTTGCCAGTTCTTGCTGTGAGATGTTACCCCATGCTTCCACCAAGGCACCTGCAAGTTCCCAGACATTTCTGGGGGTAATGGCCCTAGCCCTCACCCTCCGATCCAACAGGTCCCAGACGTGCTCAATGGGATTGAGATCCGGGCTCTTTGCTGGCAATGGCAGAACACTGACATTCCTGTCTTGCAGYAAATCACGCACAGAACGAGCAGTATGGCTGGTGGCATTGTCATGCTGTGGGGTCATGTCAGGATGAGTCTGCAGGAAGGGTACCACGAGGGAGGAGGATGTCTTCCCTGTAACGCACATCATTGAGATTGCCTTCAATGACAACAAGCTCTGTCCAATGATGCTGTGACACACCGCCTCAGACCATGACGGACCCTCCACCTCCAAATCAATGCCGCTCCAGAGTACAGGCCTCGGTGTAACGCTCATTCCATCGACGATAAACTCGAATCCGACCATCACCCCTGGTGAGACAATACCGCGACCCGTCAGTGAAGAGCACTTTTTTCCAGTCCTGTCTGGTCCAGCGACGGTGGGATTGTGCCCATTGTTGTCAGTGATGTCTGGTGAGGATCTGCCTTACAACAGGTCTACAAGCCCTCAGTCCAGCCTCTCTCAGCCTATTGCAGACAGTCTGAGCACTGATGGAGGGATTGTGCATTCCTGGTGTAACTCGGGCAGTTGTTGTTGCTGGGGCAGTTGGTGTGATGTTCGGATGTATCGATCCTGTGCAGGTGTTGTTACACGTGGTCTGCCACTGCGAGGATGATCAGCTGTCCACCCTGTAGCGCTGTCTTAGGCATCTCACAGTACAGACATTGCAATTTATTGCCCTGGCCACATCTACAGTACTCATGCCTCCTTGCAGCATGCCTAAGGAACATTCACCCAGATGAGCAGGGACCCTGGGCATCTTTCTTTTGGTGTTTTTCAGTCAGTAGAAAGGCCTCATTAGTGTCCTAATTTTTCATAACTGTGACCTTAATTGCCTACCGTCTGTAAGCTGTTAGTGTCTTAACGACCGTTCCACAGGTGCATGTTCATTAATTGTTTATGGTTCATTGAACAAGCATGGGAAACAGTGTTTAAACCCTTTACAATGAAGATCTGCGAAGTTATTTGGATTTTTACAAATTATCTTTGAAAGACAGGGTCCTGAAAAAGGGACATTGATTTTTCTGCTGAGTTAATATCCAATGCAAAAAATATCTACATTTAAATGGTATTAATATGAATTCGCATATATTTCAGTTTATTTCCARGCTAAATTTCCACCTATGAATGTTCCCCAAACTGTGCAACCCTAATCTCACTCCATCTTTCTCAACACAGTTGTAATCGAACCTTGCACTCTATTACGCAGACCACCTCAATGTCCCTGACAGTGTGTGTGTGTGTGTGTATGTATGTATGTATGCACGTACAGTTGAAGTCGGAAGTTTACATCTTAGCCAAATACATTTAAACTCAGTTTTTCACGAATTCAGACATTTAATCCTAGTAAAAATTCCCTGTCTTAGGTCAGTTAGGATCACCACTTTATTTTAAGAAACTGAAATGTCAGAATAATAGAGAGAATGATTTATTTAAGCTTTTATTCCTTTCATCCCATTCCCAGTGGGTCAGAAGTTTACATACACTCAATTAGTATTTGGTAGCAATGCCTTTAAATTGGTTAACTTGGGTCAAACATTTCAGGTAGCCTCCCACAAGCTTCCCACAATAAGGGTTGGGTGAATTTTGGCCCATTCCTCCTGACAGAGCTGGTGTAACCGAGTCAGGTTTGTAGGCCTCCTTGCTCCCACACACTCTTTCAGTTCTGCCCACAAATMTTCTATGGGATTGAGGTCAGGGCTTTGTGATGGCCACTCCATTTGACTTTGTTGTCCTTAAGCCATTTTGCCACAACTTTGGAAGTATGCTTGGGGTCATTGTCCATTTGGAAGACCCATTTGTGACCAAGCTTCAACTTCCTGACTGTTGTCTTGAGATGTTTCTTCAATATATCCACATAATTTTCCATCCCCATGATGCCATCTATTTTGTGAAGTGCACCAGTCCCTCCTGCAGCAAAGCATCCCCACAACATGATGCTGCCACCCACGTGCTGCACGGTTGGGATGGTGTTCTTCGGGTTGCAAGCCTCCCCCTTTTCCCTCCTAACATAATGATGGTCGTTATGGCAACAGTTTCAATTTTTGTTTCATCAGACCAGAGGACATTTCTCCAAAGTACGATCTTTTGTCCCCATGTGCAGTTGCAAACCAAAATCTGGCTTTTTTTATGGAGGTTTGGAGCAGCTGGCTTCTTCCTTGCTGAGCGGCAATTTCAGGTTATGTCGACTGTCGATATAGATGCATTTGTACACGTTTCCTACAGCATCTTCACAAGGTCCTTTGCTGTTGTTCTGGGATTGATTTGCACTTTTTGCACCAAAGTACGTTAATCTCTGAACGCGTCTCCTTCCTGAGCGGTATGACGGCTGCGTGGTCCCAAGGTGTTTATACCTGCGTACTATCGTTTGTTTAGATGAACGTGGTACCTTCAGGCATTTGGAAATTGCTCCAAGGATGAACCAGACTTGTGGAGGTCTACAATTATTTTTCTGAAGTCTTGGCTGAGTTCTTTTGATTTTCCATGATTTCAAGCAAAGAGGCGCTGAGTTTGAAGGTAGGCCTTGAAATATATACACAGGTACACCTCCAATAGGCTAATTGACATAATTTGAGTCAATCAGGAGCTTCTAAAGCCATGACATCATTCTATGGGATTTTTCAAGCGTTTAAAGGCACAGTCAACTGAGTGTATGTAAACTTCTGACCAACTGCAATTGTGATACAGTGAATTGTAAGTTAAATAGTCTGTCTGTAAACAATTGATGAAAAATTACTTGTGTCATGCACAAAGTAGATGTCCTAACCGACTTGCCAAAACTATAGTTTGTTAACAAGAAAATTGTGGAGTGGTTGAAAAACAAGTTTTATGACTCCAACCTAAGTGTATGTAAACTTCCGACTTCAACTGTAAGCATGCATGCCATGCATGCATGTATGTATGTAAGCATTAGGCTTTCCCTGTAAACAAAATTCTCAACAAAAAAAACAAGTACAACTGAATAACCAAACACCCCACTACCACCCCCACCCCATACACTTCATATTGCCCTTGAGTGGGTATATCCCCATTAACGAGAGGGTTGTAGCCTGTGTGTGTGTATGAGATAAAGGGATATCTTTACTCGAGCATGAGTAATGCCGCAGGTGTGTGTGTGTGGTGTGCCTGGAGTGTGAGTAATGTGTAGAGGCAGTATCGAGGTCACTCAAGAAGAGTAGATCACACACCACACACACACCACACACACACACACACACACACACCACCACACCCACACACACACACACACACACACACACACACACACACACACACACACACACACACACACACACACACACACACACACACACACACACCACCCCCTCTAGTCTAGTCATCCCTTTAACCTTGAGGCCTGCCTGGCTGTCGTCCACTTTAGGATCCACCCATTAGTCCATCCATTACCATTTATCTCACTTTCTCTCTCTCTGTCTCTCTGTATCCATCTGACCAAACTCTCTCCGTATTCTGAGAAAAGGATCGTACGCATTCTCTTTCTCTCTCCCTTTATTCCCTGCCTCTGTCTCTTTCTCTGTCTTCCCTTACCCCATAAGGGAAGATCGCCATCACCTTTGTCTTGAGACATGTAATGAGCTTTGCACACCTGGATCGTACATATATTTGCCCATTATTATTTTCAAAAATTCTTCAAGTTTCTGTCAAATTGGTTGCTGATCATTGATAGACAACCATTTTCAAGTCTTGCCATAGATTCTCAAGCAGATTTAAGTCAAAGCGGTAACTCGGCCACTCAGGAACATTCACAGGAACAACTCCAGTGTATATTTGGCCTTGTGTTTACTCTTGGGTACCGCCCCGCTTCCTCAATTTCGCCTAAAGACATACACTAATTAACGCCTTGTAGCTCAGGCCCAGACAAGCAAGGATATGCATATTCCTTGGTATCATTTGAAAGGAAACACTCTTGAATTTCGTGGAAATGTGCAATTAAGTGTAGGAATAGATCAACACAATAGATCTGGTAGAAGAACATACAAGGGAAATAACATACTTTTCTGTTTTTTATTGTTGCTTGAATCATATTTCAAATGACCAAGAAAGCGCACACTACAGATAGATGCTGGGGATGATTTGAATGAAGACATAAGTATGGCGACAATAGCTGAAGCAAAGTTTTTAGAGCGGTATAAACTTCAAAAAATGAGCGAGCTACAAGACATTTGAGCATGAAGTACCCAGGTTGGCCGCCACACAAATGTACCCAAATTTACAGGTGGCGAATTGGTAAGCAGTGATAACATTTTTGAAAGGAAAGAACTATATATCAATACATAAATGCATTCTAACACCCCCCCCCCCCCCCCATGTTTTTTTTTATATATAATATATCAATAAATAAAAAATAATATAACAACAAATAACATAGGGTAACTATTTTACACATTTTCTTATTTACAATATTGTGAAGACCCTCAGTCCTCTACACAATATTGTGCGTGGCTGGTGCCATGGCCATAGCAGTCTCTTTCTGCTGTAAAGCAGAGGGTTACTGAAAAAAAAAACCCCCGCCCCAAAAACAAAAGGTGGTGCATGTGATGGGGCATTTCCTGTTTGACAAAGGGCACAACGGACGTCTCCCTACTGTGCCCTTTTTTTGCCCTGAGGTCACATTCATGCCTGCAAAGATGAAATCTGGGCAGGTGAACACCACTGGTTGCAGCAGAAGGGACAGAAGGTGCTGCAGTGGACTTTGCTGTAGCTAGCAAGCTCCTGGATGAGCAGCTCCCTGAAGGCTAGCTGTGAGATGGGGGGCCGTCAGCAGCTCTTGGCCAGTTCCATTCTGGAGGATGAAGGATTCACGCACAGCAATGGCAATGAAATGATAGAAAAATGTCAGGTACCAGTTTCATGGTCTTGTGGAGAACATTGTAGTTATCCTATCAGCGCAACGACAGGTCACACCTCCCATGCCCTTGTTGGTAGTCCTTTCAAGCAGCTGGAATGGGGCCATTTTTTGTGGTCCATGCCCCGGCACGTTCTTCACACTTTTCGCTGTACGCCTGACGACGTGATCGCCACTGCAGGACTTGTGGATAGTTGTAGCACATGACCACCCTCTCTGGTCTCCACTCCACATTCACAAACAGCAGGCCATCTTATGAATCCATCGGCATGGTACCACGGATATCCGCTGCAGCCCACTTAGGCATGTCGTTCACGCTTTTGTTTTTTGGAAAGCCCACCTGTTGGTCCGAATGGTGCCACAGCCCACAACATCCCGCTTCCTCGCTCTGAGAAACAGGGTAGGGGCTTGTGTAGAAGTTGTCCATAAACAGTTTGTTAGCCCTTCCCAGTAGGTGAAAATCCAATAACCTCCATAAACGGAATCAATAACTCAGGTCCATTACCGGTAGCTAAAAACTTTTTTTCCCCTCTAAAACAAAAAAAATGGGCAAAGTGTAGGACACACATGCATCAGCCAAAACAAAAGCAGTTTGTACCCATTTGGTTGGTTTGTTAACGCATGTATTGTTTGAGGCTGATTCTGGCCTTTGAGGCTACCATCCTCTCATCTATGGACAGGTTTCTGGGCAGGCTGAAAATAGGTCTTTGCAGGCCTCAACGATGTTGGGGTAGAGAGGTTTGATTTTGCAGAGCCTATCAACCTTGTGTGCCTCTCTTCTTGTCATTCTCTTCTCCATCAACTTCTGGGTCTCTGATGTGGAAGCGCCCCGTGAGATAGCAGAAAACCTTTTTTACAAGACATGACAGTCTGGGGAAAAGGCCAGTTGATAGAGAGCTGAGCGTTTTCCGTAGTCCCTTAGAGTTTTCAAACTTCACGCAGCCCCATGTAAATGACCATTGAAAAGTAGCAGAAAAGGTCTGACATGGAAATGGTCCTTCCATGCCTGCTTTCTTTTTGCCTGGCCTGCTTTCTTAGCCCCGTACTTATTGGTGTTCGACCACCAGGGGAATCAACATCTGACGAGTTGAAAAAGTTAAAGGGGCTGTACTTTGCAGTCATGTCTAGTTGAGGTCCTGGCTGCCTTTAGGTCTAAAAACTGGTGGATTTGGTTTCGCACATCATTTTTCTAATCACAGAGTGCCAACGACCCTCTGGCGCTCTGTCTGCAGGTTTTCTCTCTTCCACCTCCGCTTTTTGTCAGCTGACTTCACACCTTAGAGGCCGGGTAAGACAGCGGGGGTCCGGCTGGATGAACCAGCTTCAGAGGGAGATGGACAGCGCTAGACATTGGCGGATCATAATCAGAATCACTGACACTGTGAAGATTTTAAAAAATAGTAACAATACTTACGTATGAGCAGCTGTACAACATGTAAAATAAACAGATATATATAGAGTACAGGGAACATAATCACTACGGTGAAGTGCTGTTCCATTCCATGTTCATGTAAGATAAATGTAAAAATATAATCACAATACACACTAGACACAAGTATAGCCTATGTGTACTTTACCAGACATTTCATTAGCAGATTATATTTTTATATATTGCAAATTAAATTAACTTTTACAAAATTCTCAAATGAATAATATTTGATAATATTAATTTCAAACAATGACATTAGCATTAGAACTTACCAATCCAGCATGGATCCTCGCCATGCAGAAACATGTCCTTGCGGCCTGGGCACAGTCAAAACTAGGCTTCGGCTGAAAAGATTCATCTTCCTGAAGCAACTCGGTCTCGCTGTCTCTATCAATTTCCTTAATTAATCCTCTATAAAACATCGTGGCTTCCGTCAGTAGGATTTGCAATGGCGAATGAACCTCTTTTACGCCAGAATTTACGACAAAGGCTGGTCTTTTCGAACGTATACCATTACATATTGCCGTTAAGACGATGACCAATGATCAGATGATCATTGGTCATTGGGCCAAAATACAGTCAATCCACGATAGACCGGTCCTACGCATTGGTGGCGCAATGAGGTTCATTGATCGGTTTGTTTCGGTCATCGGTCCCGGGAAAAAGAAACAATCAAGTATGGTTTGTGTTTAGTACAACCAGAGGAATTTGCAATGAAACCAGCCATGACTGGATACCGTTTTGTTTTAGTGTGTGTAATTCCCCAACGAACGCTTCGTCCAAAGTTGAATGAGAGCGGAAATCCGCGACGCAAGCGGTTACAAATGTTTCGTGTTAGGCTATTAAAAATAGATTTTTAATAAACAACAACAACGCCATTCACTGTTGTAGTTAGGACACTTGGCATTGGCCACCAGAGGAATCTTCAAAGGTAAGCGATTTATTTTATTGTTATTTTGACTTTCGTGACGCTAATGCTTGTGTTGGAAAATGCTAGTAATACTTGTGTGTGCGAGGCGCGTCCTCAGAAAATTGGCATGTTTGCTTTCGCAGTAAAGCCTTTTTGAAAATCTGACACAGCGGCTGGATTAATAAGACGTTCCATCTTTTAAAATGATGTTAAGATACATGTATTTACCAAGAATGTTTTAATATAACGAATGGGTGTATTTTAGAAATGTTTAGTCTCTGCAGTTTTCACCGGATTGTTGGCCTGGTGGAACGTTAGCGTCCTCACCTACCCTAAGAGGTTAAAGGTTATTTCCTGCCTAGAATGTGAAATTCATCTCCTGGTGTCTGGTTGAAAGCAGACTGTACCAGGTTTTCGAGCTCTCCTTAGCCCTATTCCCATTTATTTTTTAGTCCTGGTATGCCTGTAATCATCGCCCTAATGATTACAGGCATACCACAGTACCATGATGCAGCCACCAACTGATGCTTGCACCATATGTTTTAGAGTTTTATACTGCAAGTAATGGGTTGGTATTGGATTTGCCCCAAACAACTTTGGTATCCAGGACAAGAAGTTTAAATTGCTTTCCACATTTTTGCAAGTAATAATTTGATTACTTGTTGCACAACAGGATGCATGTTTGGGACATTTGTATTCTGTATCGGACTTCCTTCTTTTCACTTGTTCAATTAGGGTTAGTATTGTGGGAGTAACTACAATTTGTTGATCACCAACATTCCTCCAGTCTTCTATCACAGCCATTAAACTAACTAATTTTAAAGTCACCAATTGGCCTCATGGTGGAAATGCCATGAGTGGTTTTATTCCTCCTCCAGCCACTGAGTTAGGAAGGGACACCTGTTATCTTGTAGTGACTGGGTGGTATTGATAGCAGCCATCCAAAGTGTAAATAATAAACTTTAGCCATGCTCAAAGGGATATTCAAATATACGCAGTAGGTGCACTTTCCTTGTGAGCTTATTGGAAAACCTCCCAAGTCTTTGTGGTTGATTGGTGTTTTTGAAATGCACTGCTCGGACTGAAGACCTACCGATAATTGTGTTTGGGGTACAGCAATGAGGAAGTTATTCAAGAAAATCTTGGTTAAACCACGTTATTGCACACAGAGTCCATGCAACTTCATGTCACTGTTAAGCACATTTTAACAGAGAGAGTGTGGTGTTTAACTGAAGAGGTAGAAGGTTTTTCATGCCAGTGTTTTCCCTTACCTGCCACAAATGACATGCAGCATCATTATGCAATGTAACTATATATTCATTCCTCCACACTCATCCAGCGAATCACAGGTAGGCCTTTGTACATATGAAATTAAGCCATTCGATGCAGTATTATAACCGAGTATACAAAGCCATTTAAGGACTCTTGCGCGTTCTATTACATAGACTGACCAGGTGAAAGCTATGATCCCTTAATCAATGTCACCTGTTTAAATCCACTTTAAATCACTGTTTCCCGGGAGACCATCATTATAAATAAGAATTTGTTCTTAAGCTGACTTGCCTAGCATAAATAATAAGGTATTTTTTAGTTTTTTTTAAATTGATGCAGGGAAGAAGACAGGTTAAAGCAAAGGATTTTTTTAAGCCTTGAGACATGGATTGTGTATCTTGAGACAAAGTTTGAGTACTAACAGGTGACCACAATTATGTGTAGTTGTATTAGAGAATAATCTAAAATGTTTCAACAAGTAATCCCTAAAAATAATTATCGATAATGTAGGTGCATGGGCTGGTGGGCATTTTTTGGTTGTTTTGATTTATTGATCAGGGATGGCCAACCTGCAACAGAGGTTGAAAGGGCTGACCTTCTATGCATGGATAGGCCGATGAGGTAAGTTCTGACTGGATGTATGTATCCGTTATTTGTTTTTTAGATATGCTTGATAGTTTATGTGTAATGAAACATGTGCCTATTTTCTTTTCAGGATATGCGGATGGTGGACCATGTTCAGAAAATCAACTCAATCAAGGTAGCCGTCACCCACATGTACAAGTGAGAATGTTAATTTCCTCCATGAGAACAGAGTTCTTAAATGATGTCGTTCTATTTTCAAGACTGACATACAACAAAGCTTGGGTCGCAATCTTGTTGTCAAACATTACGCCCTCATGGACAGTAGGGCTTTCTGCTTTCAAGGGTGAGATAATCATAATTAAAGTACTAGAAAGAAAATGGCAGGTAGATGTAGTATTGTTATTGAATGTTTGCTGTATATGCATTATATTTTTCTGAAGATTTAGGCAAGTCAGCTCAGATCCCCCCCAAAAGAGAAAGACTGTCTGTTCTGTAAAGACTTGAAGATAGGCTTGGAGCTCTATCAAATCTCCTTTACCAAAAGTTATTTTGTTGCATCTGAAACATAGTTATTTTGGTCAATACATTTTGGTTAACTTTGATTTGCAGTTCTAGAGTGAGTGATTGGTATCAAATAACTAATAACATGAAAACACAATACATTACTAAAAATGTCTGAAGACCGGATGTCCTCAAGACTTGGTATTTCCAAGACGTGTCTATAAACGAGTCTTCTTTATGTCTTAAGACGACTCCAAGAAGTCCTCGACACGGCTGCATTTTCTCTCACTCTTTCCCTCTCTACACTGCCTCTAAGTTGACTGAGAACCCATTCTCATTTCACAGCAACAACCTGGGGAATAGTTAACCAGGGGAGAGAAGGGGGATAAATGAGCACTTTTGGAAGCTGGGGATGATTAGGTGGCCATGATGGGTATGAGGCCAGATTGGGGCCTTAATACCCCTACTCTTTACGGAAGTGACCTTTTAGTGACACAGAGAGTCAGGTCACTCCGTTGAAAACGTCCATATGAAAGACCGCACGCCTATACAGGGCAATTTTCCCCAACCACTGTCCTGGGGCAGTTGGCATATTTTAGACCAGAGAAAAATAATGCTGCCAACACCACTTCCAGCAGCATCTGTCTCGACCATCCAGGGCCAATAAGGACCAACCCTGCTTAGCTTCAGAGGCAAAGGCAGCAGTGGGATGCATAAGCTTGGTGTCGCTACAGTAGTTTGGTTTTTGTTTAAAGCTACCATAGTAGGATAAGCAGCAGGTCAGTAGAGGGCCCTAGTAAAAAGGAGGAGGAGGAGGAGGAGCGGTGCAAGGGGGCTGTTGCTATAAGAAACATGCTGAGGACCTGCTCTAGACGTGTGAGCAGTGGCACCCAATGCGCCCCTTGGCAATAGTGATGGAGCGGAGAGAAAAGGAAGAGACCGACAGATTGTCCTAATCTACTCTAGAATCTAACGCACTAATACCGTACAATCATGCATATGCCGTGTGCTTGGCTATGGTTGTGTGAACCCAGTGCGTAATTAACAAAACTTTGACCAACATATGTCCACTCTTCCTGGAGTCAGCCGTTGATGATTCTAACCTGGATTTACTTTCCAGACAGGTGAGTGTGATTGTCATCTGGTCATAAGTACTGCCCGGGAAGGCGTTCCTTAACTAAATTCCATGGCTGCCCTGGATGGCTCGCTGGCCTAACTAAGCACAATTATGCCTTATCTCACTTGACCTACAGAACCGCCACTCTCCAGAATGGAAAAAGGTGGAAAGGGGGAGGGTGAGACGAGAGCAGGGTAACAGGGATGAAGTTGGAGTCAGGAGAGGGAGAAGGGTGAGGCCATGAGGGAAAGCAGGGAGGGGGAGGGATGAACAGAAGGCTGACCTACGTGGTATCTCTGTCGGCCTGCCTGGCCTCCCTGTAGGAATGTGTTGTTAAAGTCCCAAGCTTAAATGCTATCAACATAATCATTTCCCTTTAACCACCCACTGTGACACCAGTCTTGCTACAGTCTAGAGGTCGCTAGGTCTAACTTATGGCTAAATTAGTTAGCTGTGACACCAGTCCTGCTACAGCTAGGTCTTGATGGGATACACATGGGCTCCGAGTGGGGCAGTGGCTATAGCACTGCATCTGCAGTGCTAGAGGTGACACTACAGACCCCTGGTTCGATTCAGGCTGAATCACAACCGGCCGTGATTGGGAGTCCCATGAGGTTGGGCCGGGTAGGCAGTCATCGTAAATAAGAATTTGTTCTTAACATTTATTTAACTAGAAAAAGCCAGTTAAATAAACCAGGAGTAAGACAATTAATACTCTGACCTTCTACTGTGAGAGACATTGGCTAGCAGTCTGCTACGTCTAGAGGTTGGCTAAGGCTAACACAAGCCTAGCTTCATGCTAAATAGCTTAGCTACCCAATTATGTATCCAGCCTAGCTGCTAATACAGAGACCAAGAAGGGCAAAAAGTCTGCTAACTATATGCTACCACCACCCACTAATACACCAGTCTGATACAGTTCTAGTTGCTAGGCAAACGTTACAGGTTAATATTAGCTTAGCCTTTGCCTCTGCAA
>NC_036840.1:18731538-18768522 GCF_002910315.2 Salvelinus sp. IW2-2015 | reverse complement strand
CCACTGGTTCCAGGTCATCTACAAGACCCTGCTAGGTAAAGTCCCCCTTATCTCTGCTCGCTGGTCACCATAGCAGCACCTATCTGTAGCACGCGCTCCAGCAGGTATATCTTCCTAGTCACCCCCAAAACCAATTCTTCCTTTGGACGCCTCTCCTTCCAGTTCTCTGCTGCCAATGACTGGAACGAACTACAAAAATCTCTGAAATTGGAAACACCTATCTCCCTCACTAGCTTTAAGCACCAGCTGTCAGAGCAGCTCATAGATTACTGCACCTGTACATAACCCATCTACAATTTAGCCCAAACAACTACCTCTTTACCTACTGTATTTATTTTTATTAATTTATTTTGCTCCTTTGCACCCCATTATTTTCTGTCTCTACTTTGCACTTTCTTCCGCTGCAAACCAACCATTCCAGGGTTTTTTTTTTTAGTTTTATTTACTTGCTGTGTTGTATTCACTTCACCTCCATGCCTTTATATTTTATTTATTATTTATTTTATTATACATATATTTGTTTGCCTTCACCTCCCTTATCTCACCTCACTTGCTCACATTGTATATAGACTTATTTTTTTTTTTTTTCACTGTATTATTGACTATATGTTTGTTTACTCCATGTGTAACTATGTGTTGTTGTATGTGTCGAACTGCTTTGCTTTATCTTGGCCAGGTCGCAATTGTAAATGAGAACGTGTTCTCAATTTGCCTACCTGGTTAATATAAGGTTAAATAAATTAAAATAAAAAAATTTCAGGTTATGTCGACTGTCGATATAGATGCATTTGTACACGTTTCCTACAGCATCTTCACAAGGTCCTTTGCTGTTGTTCTGGGATTGATTTGCACTTTTTGCACCAAAGTACGTTAATCTCTGAACGCGTCTCCTTCCTGAGCGGTATGACGGCTGCGTGGTCCCAAGGTGTTTATACCTGCGTACTATCGTTTGTTTAGATGAACGTGGTACCTTCAGGCATTTGGAAATTGCTCCCAAGGATGAACCAGACTTGTGGAGGTCTACAATTATTTTTCTGAAGTCTTGGCTGAGTTCTTTTGATTTTCCCATGATTTCAAGCAAAGAGGCGCTGAGTTTGAAGGTAGGCCTTGAAATATATACACAGGTACACCTCCAATAGGCTAATTGACATAATTTGAGTCAATCAGGAGCTTCTAAAGCCATGACATCATTCTATGGGATTTTTCAAGCGGTTTAAAGGCACAGTCAACTGAGTGTATGTAAACTTCTGACCAACTGCAATTGTGATACAGTGAATTGTAAGTTAAATAGTCTGTCTGTAAACAATTGATGGAAAAATTACTTGTGTCATGCACAAAGTAGATGTCCTAACCGACTTGCCAAAACTATAGTTTGTTAACAAGAAAATTGTGGAGTGGTTGAAAAACAAGTTTTAATGACTCCAACCTAAGTGTATGTAAACTTCCGACTTCAACTGTAAGCATGCATGCATGCATGCATGCATGTATGTATGTAAGCATTAGGCTTTCCCTGTAAACAAAATTCTCAACAAAAAAAACAAGTACAACTGAATAACCAAACACCCCACTACCACCCCCACCCCATACACTTCATATTGCCCTTGAGTGGGTATATCCCCATTAACGAGAGGGTTGTAGCCTGTGTGTGTGTATGAGATAAAGGGATATCTTTACTCGAGCATGAGTAATGCCGCAGGTGTGTGTGTGTGTGTGCCTGGAGTGTGAGTAATGTGTAGAGGCAGTATCGAGGTCACTCAGAAGAGTAGATCACACACACACACACACACACACACACACACACACACACACACACACACACACACCTGTCTCTTATACACATCTAGATGTGTATAAGAGACAGAGCTACAAGACATTGAGCATGAAGTCACCCAGGTGCCCCACACAAATGTACCCAAATTTACCCAAGTGGCCGAATTGGTACAGTGATACATTTTGAAGGAAAGAACTATATACAAAATACATGAATGCTATTCTAACACCCCCCCCCCCCCATTTTTTTATTATATATATATATAAATAAATAAAAAATAATAATAAACAAACAAATAACAAGGGTAACTATTTACACATTTTCTATTTACAATATTGTGAAGACCCTCAGTCCTCTACACAATATTGTGCTGCTGGTGCCATGGCCCATAGCAGTCTCTTTCTGCTGTAAAGCAGAGGGTTACTGAACAGGTGGTGCATGTGATGGGGCATTTCCTGTGACAAAGGGCACAACGACGTCTCCCTACTGTGCCCTTTTTGCCCTGAGGCACATTCATGCCTGCAAAGATGAATCTGGGCAGGTGAACACCACTGGTTCGAGCAGAAGGGACAGAAGGTGCTGCAGTGGACTTGCTGTAGCTAGCAAGCTCCTGGATGAGCAGCTCCCTGAAGGCTAGCTGTGAGATGGGGGGCCGTCCACAGCTCTTGGCCAGTTCCTTCTGGAGGATGAAGGAATTCACCACAGCAATGGCAATGAAATGATAGAAAAATGTCAGGTACCATTTCATGGTCTTGTGGAGAACATTGTAGTATCCTATCAGCGCACCTGACAGGTCCACACCTCCCATGCCCTTGTTGTAGTCCTTCACAGCAGCTGGAATGGGGCCATTTTTTGTGGTCCATGCCCCGGCACCGTTCTTCACACGCCTGACGACGTGATCGCCACTGAAGGACTTGTGGATAGTTGTACACATGACCACCTCTCTGGTCTCCATCCACTTCACAAACAGCAGGCCATCTTCATGAATCCATCGCATGGTACCCCGCTCAGCCCACTTAGGCATGTCGTTCACCTTTGTTTTTGGAAAGCCCACTCTGTTGGTCCGAATGGTGCCACAAGCCCACACATCCCGCTTCCTCAGCTCTGTAAACAGGGTAGGGCTTGTGTAGAAGTTGTCCATAAACAGTTTGTAGCCCTTCCCCAGTAGGTGAAAATCCAATAACTCCATAACGGAATCATAACTCAGTCCATTACCGGTAGCAAAACTMTTTTTCCCCTCATAAACAAAAAAATGGCAAGTGTAGGCACACACAGAATCAGCCAAAACAAACAGTTTGTAACCCCATTTGGTTGGTTTGTTACGCATGTATTGTTTGAGGCTGATTCTGGCCTTTGAGGCTACCATCCTCTCATCTATGGACAGGTTCTGGGCAGGCTGAAAATAGGTCTTGCAGGCCTCAACGATGTTGGGGTAGAGAGGTTTGATTTTGCAGAGCCTATCAAACCTTGGTGTGCCTCTCTTCTTGTCATTCTCCCCATCAACTTCTGGGTCTCTGATGTGAAGCGCCCGTGAGATAGTCAGAAACCTTTTACAAGACATGACAGTCATGGGGAAAGGCAGTTGATAGAGAGCTGACGTTTTCCAGTAGTCCCTTAGAGTTTTCAACTTCACCAGCCCCATGTAAATGACCATTGAAAAGTAGCAGAAAAGGTCTGACATGGAAATGGTCTTCCATGCCTCTTTCTTTCCTGCCTGCTTCTTAGCCCCGTACTTATTGGTGTTCGACACCAGGGAATCAACATCTGACGAGTTGAAAAAGTTAAAGGGGGCTGTACTTTGCAGTCATGTCTAGTTGAGGTCCTGGCTGCCTTTTAGGTCTAAAAACTGGTGGATTTGGTTCCACATCATTTTCTAACACAGAGTGCCAACGACCCTCTGGCCCTCTGTCTGCAGGTTTCTCTCTTCCCCACCTCCGCTTCTTTGTCACTGACTTCACACCTCTAGATGGCCGGGTAGACAGCGGGGGTCCGGCTGGATGAACCAGCTTCAGAGGGAGATGGACACCTAGACATTGGCGGCTCATAATCAGAATCACTGCCACTGTGAAAGATTTAAAAAAATCAGTAACAATACTTCACGTATGAGCACTGTATCAACATGTAAAATAAACAGATATATATAGAGTACAGGGAACATAATCACTACGGTGAAGTGCTGTTCCATTCCATGTTCATGTAAGATAAATGTAAAAAATATATCACACACACAGACACAGTATAGCCTATGTGTACTTTACACATTTCATTACAGATTATATTTTTATATATTGCAAATTAAATTAAATTTTAAAAATTCTCAAATGAATAATATTTGATATTATTAATTTCAAACAATGACATTAGCATTAGAACTTACCAATCCAGCATGGCATCCTCGCCATGCAGAAACATGTCTTGCGCCTGGGAGTCAAAACTAGCTTCGCTGAAAGATTCATCTTCCTGAAGCAACTCGGTCTCGCTGTCTCTATCAATTTCCTCTATAATCCTCTATAATAACACTCGTGGCTCCGTCAAGTAGGATTTGCAATGGCGAATGAACCTCTTTTACGCCAGAATTTACGACAAAGGCTGGTCTTCGAACGTATAACCATTACATATTGCCGTTTAAGARGATGACCAATGATCAAGATGATCATTGGTCATTGGGCCAAAATACAGTCAATCAACGATAGACCGGTCCTACCATTGGTGCGCAATGAGGTCATTGATCGGTTTGTTTCGGTCAATAGGTCCCGGGAAAAGAACAATCAAGTATGGTTGTGTTAGTAACAACCAGAGGATTGCAATGAAACCAGCCATGACTGGATAAACGTTTGTTTAGTGTGTGTAATTCCCAACGAACGCTTCGTCCAAAGTTGAATGAGACGGAAATCGCGACGCAAGCGGTTTACAAATGTTTCGTGTTAGGCTATAAAAAATAGATTTTATCAAACAAAACAAGCATTCACTGTGTAGTTAGGACACTTGGCATTGCCACCAGAGGAAAATCTTCAAAGGTAAGCGATTTATTTTATTGTTATTTCTGACTTTCGTGACGCTAATGCTTGGTTGGAAAATGCTAGTAATACTTGTGTGTGCGAGGCGCCGTCCTCAGAAAATTGCATGTTTGCTTTCGCAGTAAAGCCTTTTTGAAATCTGACACAGCGGCTGGATTAATAAGACGTTCATCTTTTAAATGATGTAAGATACATGTATTTACAAGAATGTTTAATATAACGAATGGTGTATTTAGAATGTTAGCTCTCTGCAGTTTCACCGGATGTTGGCCTGGTGGAACGTTAGCGTCTCACCTACCCTAGAGAGGTTAAAGGTTATTGTCCTGCTGAAATGTGAATTCATCTCCTGGTGTCTGGTTGAAAGCAGACTGTACCAGGTTTTCGACTCTCTTAGCCCTATTCCATTTATTTTTTATCCTGGTATGCCTGTAATCATCCCTAATGATTACAGGCATACCAATAACATGATGCAGCCACCACTATGCTTGAACATATGGAGAGTTATACTCAGTAATGGGTTGTATTGGATTTGCCCCAAACACTTTGTATTCAGGACAAGAAGTTAAATTGCTTTTCCACATTTTTTGCAGTAATAATTTGATTACTTGTTGCAAACAGGATGCATGTTTGGGAACATTTGTATTCTGTACGGACTTCCTTCTTTTCACTCTGTCAATTAGGGTTAGTATTGTGGAGTAACTACAATGTTGTTGATCCATCCTCAGTCTTCTATCACAGCCATTAAACTAACTATTTTAAAGTCACCATTGGCCTCATGGTGAAATCCATGAGTGGTTTTATTCCTCTCCAGCCACTGAGTTAGGAAGGACACCTGTATCTTTGTAGTGACTGGGTGTATTGATACACCATCCAAAGTGTAAATAATAACTTTACCATGCTCAAAGGGATATTCAATATACCAGTAGGTGCCCTTTCTTTGTGAGGCATTGGAAAACCTCCCAGGTCTTTGTGGTTGAATTGGTGTTTGAAATGCACTGCTCGACTGAAGGACCTCACCGATAATTGTGTTTGGGGTACAGCAATGAGGAAGTTATTCAAAAATCTGGTTAAACACTTATTGCACACAGAGTCCATGCAACTTATGTCACTTGTTAAGCACATTTTAACAGAGAGAGTGTGTGTTAACTGAAGAGTAGAAGGTTTCATCCAGTGTTTTCCCCTTACTGCCACAATGACATGCAGATCATTATGCATGTACTATATATTCATTCCTCCACACTCATCCAGCGAAATCACAGGTAGGCCTTTGTAAATATGAACAAATTAGCCATTCTATGCAGTATTATACACCGAGTATACAAAGCATTAAGGACTCTTGCGCTTTCTATTACATAGACTGACCAGGTGAAAGCTATGATKCCTTATCAATGTCACCTGTTAAATCCACTTTAAATCACTGTTTCCCGGGAGACCATCATTATAAATAAGAATTTGTTCTTAACTGACTTGCCTAGCTAAATAAAAGGTAATTTTTAGTTTTTTTTWAAATTGATGAAGGGAAGAAGACAGGTTAAAGAAGGATTTTTAAGCCTTGAGACATGGATTGTGTATCTTGAGACAAAGTTGAGTACTAACAGGTGACCACAATTATGTGTAGTTGTATTAGAGAATACATCTAAAATGTTTCAACAAGTATATCCCTAAAATAAATTATAGATAAATGGTCGGTGCATGGCTGGTGCATTTTTTGGTTGTTTTGATTTATTGATCAGGGATGCCAACCTCACAGAGGTTGAGGGCTGACCTCTATGCATGGATAGGCCGATGAGGTAAGTTATGACTGGATGTATGTATCCGTTATTTGTTTTTTAGATATGCTTTGATAGTTATTGTGTAATGAACATGGCCTATTTCTCTTTTGTCAGGATATGCGGATGGTGGACATGTCAGAAAATCAACTCAATCAAGGTAAGCCGTCACCCAGCATGTACAAGTGAGAATGTTAATTTCTTCCCATGAGAACAGAGTTCTTAACTGATTCGTTCTATTTTCAGACTGGACATACAACAAAAGCTTGGGTCCAATCTTGTGTCAAACATTAAGCCCTCATGGACAGTAGGGCTTTCTGCTTCAGGTGAGCTAATCATATTAAAGTACTAGAAAATGGCAGGGTAGATGTAGTATTGTTATTGATGTTGCTGTATATGGCATTTTATTTTTCTGAAGATTTAGGAAGAGCAGCTCAGATCCCCCCCAAAAAGAGAAGACTGTCTGTCTGTAAAGACTTGAAGATAGGCTTGGAGCTCTACAAATCTCCTTTACCAAAAGTTATTTTGTTGCATCTGAAATAGTTATTTTGGTCAATACATTTTGGTTACTTTGATTTGCAGTTCTAGAGTGAGTGATTGGTATCAATAACTAATAAAACATGAAAACAACAATACATTATAAAATGTCTGAAGACGGATGTCTCAAGACATTGGTATTTCCAAGACGTGTCTATAAACCGTCTTAATTTATGTCTTAAGACGACTCAAGAAGTCTCGACACGGCTCATTTTCTCTCACTCTTTCCCTCTCTACACTGCCTCTAAGTTGACTGAGAACCCATTCTCATTTACAGCAACAACCTGGGGAATAGTTACAGGGGAGAGAAAGGGGGATAAATGAGCCATTTGGAAGCTGGGGATGATTAGGTGGCCATGATGGTATGAGGCCAGATTGGGGCTTAATACCCCTACTCTTACGAAGTGACCTTTAGTGACCACAGAGAGTCAGGTCACCCGTTGAACGTCCCATCTGAAAGACAGCACCCTATACAGGGCAATTTCCCCAACCACTGTCCTGGGGCATTGGCATATTTTAGACCAGAGAAAAATAATGCCTCCAACACCACTTCCAGCAGCATCTGGTCTCCCATCCAGGGACCAATAAGGACCAACCCTGCTTAGCTTCAGAGGCAAGGCAGCAGTGGGATGCATAGCTTGTGTCGCTACAGTAGTGGTTTTTGTTTAAAGCTACATAGTAGGATAAAGCAGCAGGTCAGTAGAGGCTAGTAAAAAGGAGGAGGAGGAGGAGAGCGGTGCCAAGGGGGCTGTTGCTATAGCAACATGCTGAGGAACCTGCTCTAGACGTGTGCAGCAGTGGCACCCAATGCGACATTGCAATAGTGATGGAGCGAGAGAAAAGGGAGAGACCGACAGATTGTCTAATCTACTTCTAGATCTAACGCACTAATACAGTACATAATGCCTATGCCGTGTGCCTTGGCTAGGTTGTGTGACCCAGTGCGTAATTAACAAAACTTGACCAACATATGTCCACTCTTCCTGGAGTCAGCCGTGTGATGATTCTAACCTGGATTACTTCCAGACAGGTGAGTGTGATTGTCATCTGGTCATAAGTTACTGCCCGGGAAGGCGTTCCTTAACTAAATTCCATGGCTGCCCTGGATGGCTCGCTGGCCTAACTAAGCACAATTATCCTTATCTCACTTGACCTACAGAKACCGCCACTCTCCAGATGGAAAAAGGTGGAAAGGGGGAGGGTGAGACGAGAGCAGGGTCAACAGGGATGAAGTGGAGTCAGGAGAGGGAGAAGGGTGAGGCCATGAGGGAAAGCAGGGAGGGGGAGGGATGAACAGAAGGCTGACTAAGTGGTATCTCTGTCCCTGCCTGGCCTCCCTGTAGGAATGTGTGTTAAAGTCCCAGAGCTAATGCTATCAACATAATCATCCTTTAACCACCCACTGTGACACCAGTCTGCTACAGTCTAGAGGTCGCTAGGCTAACATTATGGCTAATTAGTTAGCTGTGACACCAGTCTGCTACAGCTAGGTCTTATGGATACACATGGGCTCCCGAGTGGGGCAGTGGTCTATAGCACTGCATCTCAGTGCTAGAGGTGACACTACAGACCCTGGTTCGATTCCAGGCTGAATCACAACCGGCCGTGATTGGGAGTCCCATAGGGTTGGGCCGGGGTAGGCAGTCATCGTAAATAAGAATTTGTTCTTAACATTTATTTAACTAGAAAAGCCAGTTAAATAAAACAGGAAGTAAGACATTAATACTCTGACCTTCTACTGTGAGAGACATTGGCTAGCAGTCTGCTACAGTCTAGAGGTTGCTAGGCTAACACAAGCTTAGCTTCATGCTAAATAGCTAGCTACCCTATATGTATCCAGCTAGCTGCTAATACAGAGAAAGACAGGGCAAAAGTCTGCTAACTATATGCTAACCACCCACTAATACACCAGTCTGATACAGTCTAGTTGCTAGGCAAACGTTACAGGTTAATTAGCTAGCTTGCCTCTGCAAATATAGCTATGAACACACACACAGACAGAGAGAGACAGAGACAGAGAGAGAGAGAGAGAGAGAGAGAGAGAGAGAGAGAGAGAGCTTTACACTCCCCACTTGCTGAGAGAGACATGGTCTGGCGAACACAGGGGTTGATTAGTCAGACAGCTTAATAGAAATATTTAGATAGGCAGGGTTAAAACATTGAATGAAATAAATCCAAAGATTGTGTCATTACATAAAAATACATTCATATTGAAAATGTATTTCTATCATTTTAATTGCTACCACAAGAAGAGAGAGAGAAGTTGACTACCTTTGAATTTTAACTACCCCGATACCACAGTTTCAAGTAGTCCCCTCCCACTTCTACCCCCATCTCAACTGTTTGATGCGTGTGTTTGTTGACACTCACGGGGAGAGTTCCATTGTAGGGGTCATTATCCTGAGGTGGAATTACGACCGCACTTCAAGCCGCTAATACTAAACCAAAATTATGCAAAATACTATCCCTCCCCCCATTGACTCGTGCAAGTTCCATGGTACAAGTCATTAAACAGAAATGAAATTACGACTGCACTTCAAGCCGCTAATCCTAAACCCAAATTACTGTATGCACACTACTACCCCCCCCCCCCTCTTTTTTTGGAAGATGGGCTTGGTGGAGGCGTTGCCATGGTTTCCTTTGAAGTCCTCCAATTTTGGCTTCAAATAAAATGTGAGGGGCAGCAGAGAGGGAGAGAAAGGGAAAGAGGAGGGCGGGAGAGAGAGAGGGGGTAGAATGAGATACAGTACAGAACGAGAGAGAGAGGTAGGTAGAGAAAGAGTGAGCTTGCACAAGGCAAGGAGGGAGGAGAACAAGGCCGTTTCCTGTCGTTGTGTTACAACACAGAGGGAGACATAGGTCAGGTGAGGGATTACCAAACAGTCACTGTAAAAGTACTGTGAATAAAACATGGCCATAGGAACACACTAAAGCATCTGATGTCATCTGTAGGTTCATAACATGGAGAGGAGATGCAGAGGGCTGCCCTGGAAAGCGCACGTATACAAAATAGCCTTTGTCCTCATGTGCATATATACAGTTGAAGTCGGAAGTTTACATACACCTTAGCCAAATACATTTAAACTCAGTTTTTCACAATTCCTGACATTTAATCCTAGTAAAAATTCCCTGTTTTATGTCAGTTAGGATCACAACTTAATTTTAAGAATGTGAAATGTCAGAATAATAGCAGAGAAGGTGATTTATTTAAGCTTTTATTTCTTTCATCACATTCCCAGTGGGTCAGAAGTTTACATACACTCAATTAGTATTTGGTAGCATTGCCTATAAATTGTTTAACTTGGGTCAAACGTTCCAGGTAGCCTTCCACAAGCTTCCCACAATAAGTTGGGTGAATTTTGGCCCATTCCTCCTGACAGAGCTGTTGTAACCGAGTCAGGTTTGTAGTAGGCCTCCTTGCTCGCACACGCTTTTTCAGTTCTGCCCGCAAATTTTCTATGGGATTGAAGTCAGGGCTTGTGATGGCCACTACAATACCTTGACTTTGGTTGTCCTTAAGCCATATTGCCACAACTTGAGGTATGCTTGGGGTCATTGTCCATTTGGAAGARCCATTTGCGACCAAGCTTTAACTTCCTGACTGATGTCTTGAGATGTTGCTTTAATATATKCACATAATTTTCCTCTTCATGAAGTGCACCAGTCCCTCCTGCAGCAAAGCACCTACAAAACATGATGCTGCCACCCCCGTGCTTAACGGTTGAGATGGTGTTCTTCGGCTTGCAAGCTTCCCCCTTTTCCTCCAAACATAACAATGGTCATTATGGCCAAACAGTTCTATTTTTGTTTKATCAGACCAGAGGACATTTCTCCAAAAAGTACAATCTTTGTCCCCATGTGCAGTTGCAAACCGTAGTCTGGCTTTTTTAATGGCGGTTTTGGAGCAGTGGCTTCTTCCTTGCTGAGCGATATAGGACTTGTTTTACTGTGGATATAGATACTTCTGTACCCGTTTCTTCCAGCCTCTTCACAAGGTCCTTTGCTGTTGCTCTGGGATTGATTTGCTATTTTCGCATCAAAGTACATTCATCTCTAGGAGACAGAACGCGTCTCCTTCCTGAGCGGTTTGACGTCTGCGTGGTCCGATGGTGTTTATACTTGCATAGTATTGTTTGTACAGATGAACGTGGTACCTTCAGGCATTTGGAAATTGCTCCCAATGATGAACCAGACTTGTGAAGGTCTACAATTATTTTTCTGTGGTCTTGGCTGATTTCTTTTGATTTCCCATGATGTCAAGGAAAGAGGCGCTGAGTTTGAAGGTATGCCTTGAAATACATCCACAGGTACACCTCCAATTGACTCAAATTATGTCAATTAGCATATCAGAAGCTTCTAAAGCCATGACATCATTCTATAGAATTTTCCAAGCTGTTTAAATGCACAGTCAACTTAGTGTATGTAAACTTCTGACCCACCGCAATTGTGACACAGTCAATTGTTGGAAAAATTGTTGGAAAAGTAGATGTCCTAACCGCCTTGCCAAAACTATAGTTCGTTAACAAGAAATGTGTGGAGTAGTTGAAAAACAAGTTTTCATGACTCCAACCTAAGTGTATGTAAACTTCCAACTTCAACTGTATGGAAAATGTCCCCACAAGGGAGAATTTTCCTTGTTTTACAATCCTTGTGGGGACTTTAGAACACACACACAAGATCTCTCAATACCAGTATACAAGGGAATAGTCACCACAGTCAATAGGTCTAGTGAGAGAGAGATGAACAGAGAGAGTGTGTGTGTGTAACGTGCTATGGTTGTGTGTGCGTAGTTCCCCTCCCTCTGACCCCGACCGTCAGAGACTATTAAATGTGTTGCCCTCAACACAATTGCAACAAGTCATCCATACCCACGTGACACTCCTTCCACTTCACCTAAAAACAGATGCTCTCTGGGACCAGGGCAGAAACTATCCACACACACACATACGCGATGCAAAGAGTTAAACGATATCAGAGAGAGTCAGGCAAACTGAATTTAAGATGTTGTAATGGTTGCCATGTTGGCACCTGATAGAGCCATAGGACATTTTTGAGTTTCTCTCCATAATGATTAAAGTTAAGGTGGGAAAAGGGTCAACTGATCCTAGATCAGCCATATTAGTAATGTGGACTGATGAAGTCATTCTTAGATCATTGTCTAAGGCCAGTTTTTCTCCATAACGGTACAAGTTAAGAATGGCTGTGGATCAGCTTAACAGATGCTAAGCACATATGGATAGAGATAGATGACATGGATCTGAAACAGATCAATAACTCGATTGCTCATTCCATAATCACTTCATTGACTCCACATTTGAATACTAACACAGCCCTTAGCAACGATCACCCGGGCAATGCACAGCCTGATCGATTACTGTGATGACGCGAGTGTGAATATCGCTGAGTTAGTGTGACTGCCCCCAAGCATCCTTGTGTGTGAGCGTGCGTGTGTGCGTGACGGGAGACTGCATGTGTGTATAATTTTAAACAATAACCTGTCTACTTCACTACAGATCCAGTAATGCTTTCCCCTCCATATAAGGCTTTCTGACCTGGCGTGTTGAACTCTGTACAACTCTGACTCTTTTGTTGTGACATTCTTTGTCAGTCGGGGGATGCAAAGTGCAAGCCAGGCCACTCTATTGAATAGTGGCTTTAGTACAGTGGCTGATACATGATACAATAACACAGCAATCAGCTAGCCACATACCAGCCGTAGTGAGGTACTAATACAATCACTAAGTTGGCCCGTCTCGTTGTATAGTTGCTGAGTACAGTGGCGTCAGATGAATGAGTTAATGGATCGCGGGTCTGTAGTGAGGTAAAACAGGTTTTTATTTCAATTTGCACCTGTAATACACTGTTACCTAACATGCACAAATACACTACTGCCTAGCAAAACTGTATCATATCGTACAGCAGCTAACGGATTCAACAGGAGAAGAGTAAAATACTCCTCAAAAGAACTGGCCATGTTTCTTGTCAATTGCCAGCACTCTCTTGAAAAAGAGTTTCAAATCTCAACATACTTCCTGGTTAAACAAAGGTAAAGTACTCCCATTGCCTGTGAGGATACAGTAGCCCACCTATCAGTGTGTCTGCAAAAAAACATGAGCTTTCAGGGCCAGAGTTGAGAGTTCTAGGGTGTTCTAGTCAGAAGTACTAAACTATACAGAATTAGCCCTGGTAAAAATGTAGCACACTAAATAGGGAGTAATAGGGTAAAATGTGTACAACTCTAAAGAAACAGATCAGTTACGGAACACAATAAATACCACAGAGAGCACTTCTGGAATTCTCATCAGAGACATTCTTATTTTAACAGACTGTGCCTGAGACCACAACTCACAGGTTAAACATTCTCTCTGCTACTGCTAAGTTCTGAAGGGGTACAACAGAGTGGTCTGTTTACAAACCAATCTACTCAACAATGCACAAAGTTTGGTTAGATACAAGTAGATGATGTAGCCTATGATATTATGCCGTGTATTTACCTGACTCACTGTTGAGAGAAATTAGGGGTGTGTGAAATGCTAAAATGTGGTGTCCTAATACAAGATTACTAGAGTATGCAAAATAGTTACAGATAGAAAGAGCAAGAGGGAGAGCGAGAGAGCATCAGTAGGCAGTCTGATAAGAACATTGCTGATGGATGAGAAAAAAAAGAAAAAAAAAGACTGTCCAACTCTGACCTCACCTGATCTCCATCCCAGAAATATTGGATCACACACACACGTTTTTCCTATCRTCGTGGGGACCTAAAATGTATTTCCATTCAAAATCCAATTTTCCCTATCCCCTAACCCTAATCTTAACAAGTAAACCTAGCGCAAACCTAAACGTAACTCCTAACCCTTAACCTAACCTCCAACTTTAAAATAGCTGTTGTCCTCATGGGGGCGTGGGAAATGTCCCCACAAGAGAGAATTGTCCATGTTTTACTATCCTTGTGGAGACTTTTGGGGGATTTTAGGTTCCCACGAGGATAGAAGAACAAGAACACACACACACTCACTCTAATTCCCTCTTTTCTGTCCGTATCAGTGTGTTGATTGGCTTCTTTAGAACTGTAGTAGGCCTAACAACACTATAAAACACACYAGCTGTCTATATCTGAACTGCCATCTTTCCTCAGTCACAGGCTGCAATGAGTTTGCATTAGAACTGGCTTGGTATTTTACTCTACTGCTAAATGAACTTGCATAAAATATCACAAATAAGACAGAATGACTGCCACTCAACTAGGGTTGCAAAGGGTCAGAAAGTGTTCGGTGAATTTATGAAAAATTTCCATGGGAAGTTAAGCCCGGGATTTTTGCTCAAAACTCATAAAAAAAACGTTTGCTTATAACACTGAACCTTGTTTGTGGGATACACATACACAAGGCAATTCTAGATATTGTGGCATATTTTGGTTAAACTATCCCCAATTCAATGGAATTGCAACCCTCTGAATGCACAGTGCATTCTTCCATCACACGTACAGCTGATTCTCAAGATCTTGCACACTAATGAGATGCTATTGAGCCCACACTACTACACTGTCTGAGCCAAGGACTACATGCTTTCTGGTAAGTTTTGATTACAATACTGGGTGGGGTGATTTTATATGACATACATCATTTTGTTAACTAGTAAATAGTGGCCTACAGCAAAGTGTGTTTAAATAGTTTCTAACTTGTTAACAATTTCTGCAAGTTAGTTTTTGCTAACATGCGGGTTTTAGCTGGCTTGACGCTGCTAACTGAGGAGTGTTAATTCACCTGTTCACATACATGTTTAATTTTAAAACATGTATCTTACTAAGGAGTTATTTAATCTAACTGCTTAACTATTTATCTGTACATGGAATTGTATTTTTATTTTATTTTTACTCATTGTTTTCCTAATCTTTACAGGAAAATGCCACGGGCACTATCTGATGTGTGGAGACATTTCACTGCAGCTAATGTAGAAGGAAAATCTGTGTACATTTGCAAATACTGTGCCAAATCATATGTGAAGAACGCAACAAAGATGTAGAATCATCTGGCCAAGTGCATAAAGTTCCCTCAGGTTGCTTGTTGTGAGCCACTGACAAAAGTCCCTCTTCTTCTATTCGAGGTGAAAAGTATGAATCAGACACCTTACCAATAGCAACAGCTCAAGGTTTTTTGACGCAATGGAGGAACATAGTCAGAGAAATGCTGATGAATGTATTGCTCGAGCTGTGTATGCAACTGGTTTACCTCTGATGCTCACAGGCAGTGTATAGGAAGAGATTTCTGAATATTCTTCCCCCAGCATACACCCCTCCAACCAGACATGCTTTATCTACTCATTTGCTGGATGCAGAGTTCAACATAGTTCAAGTGAAGGTCAAGCAAATCATAGAGAAAGCAGAGTGTATTGCAATCATCTCTGATGGGTGGTCGAATGTTCGTGGGCAAGGAATAATTAACTACATCATCTCCACCCCTCAACCAGTATTCTACAAGAGCACAGACACAAGGGACAACAGACACACTGGTCTCTATATTGCAGATGAGCTGAAGGCAGTCATCAATGACCGTGGACCACAGAAGGTATTTTCACTGGTGACAGACAACGCTGCGAACACGAAGGCTGCTTGGTCTAAAGTGGAGTCCTACCCTCACATCACACCCATTGGCTGTGCTGCTCATGCATTGAATCTGCTCCTCAAGGACATCATGGCACTGAAAACAATGGAGATTTCCTTGGCTCTCTACAGGAGAGCCAAGGAAATGGTTAGGTATATGAAGGGTCATCAAGTTATAGCAGCAATCTACCTCACCGAGCAAAGTGAGAAGAATAATAGCACCACATTGAAGCTGCCCAGCAGCACCCGTTGGGGTGGTGTTTTCATCATGTTTGACAGTCTCCTGAAGGTGAAGGAGTCTCTCCAAGAAATGGCCATATTAGTCCACCGATATGGACAGCCCCATCAAGAGGATGCTCCTAGATGATGTATTTTGGGAGACAGTGGTAAGTCGCCTGAAACCTATAGAAGTAGCCATTGCACGGATTGAGGGAGACAATGCCATCCTGTCTGATGTTCAGACTCTGCTTGCAGATGTAAGAGAATACATCTGTACTGCCCTGCCCACTTCACTGTTGCTCCAAGCAGAAGAAACTGCAGTTCTGAAACACATCAAAAAGCATTTAGACCTCTGCCTGAAGCCCATACACACCGCAGCGTACATGTTGGACCCCAAGTATGCTGACAATAGCATCCTGTCTGCTGCAGAGATAAACAAGGCCTATGGTGTCATCACTACCGTGTCTCGCCACCTTGGCCTGGATGAGGGCAAGGTTCTTGGCAGTCTGGCGAAGTACACTTCTAAGCAAGGGCTTTGGGATGGAGATACAATATGGCAGTTGTGCCAACATATCTCATCAGCCACCTGGTAAAAGGGACTTTGTGGATCTGAGGCTCTTTCCCCCGTTGCCTCCATCATCCTCCAAATCCAACCAACATCAGCCACCTCAGCGCGCTACTGGTCCTTGTTTGGGAACACGCACACCAAAGCAAGCAACAGGCTGACCAATACAAGGGTTGAAAAATTGGTGGCCATCCGGGCAAATTTGAAGCTTTTTCAACAAGGTTAGAAAGTGACAGTGGAGATGAGGCCTCAGAATCTGATGTTCAAGAGGTGGACATTGAGAATGTCCAGGGAGAAGACATGGAAGCCTGATAACCAAAGCTTTAGTTTCTAGACTGTCTTCCTATCATCTCACAGATGTATGTTGAAAAAGTTTTGGGGAGATGCGACGGATCACTGGGGATCATTCCATATTCCTTTTCTTTTGTTGTTCAGTGAAATCATCCCATGTGAAGAGTCAACTCATTTAATTAAAGTTCAATTCATAACTAAATAATATTATTTTTATTTCTATTGGAAGGATTTAATCATTTGCAATTATGTTTACTTATGATAATGTAGAAGGTTTCTGTCTCCATATGATATGGTAAATATATTCAATGAAAAAAACATCTACATTTAAATGGTATTATTATTAATTTGCATATATTTCCATTAATTCCAATATATTCCCATGGAAAGTTTCCAACTCTGAATATTCCCCAAAATGTGCAACCCTACACCCAACACTACTAAGTTGTTTTCAACTTACAGTAGCTGGGAAACCCAGTCACCAGAACATGGGCCTCTTGACCATATGTGCACCCTGTGCTAACATGTACCCCCTACTGAAAATGCATTGACTTCCACCCCCTTGTAAATGCATTGACTATGAACTTCAGAGTACAATACCTGAGCCACATAATACTACATTTTACTATAGAATACTACAGTACTTACTATAGAGTTCTGTAGTAAATTACAGTATACTTTACTACACACTGTAGTATCACTCAATCATATGTAGTATAGTATAGAATGTTATAGTATACTGTAGAATACTGAACGAAATACTACAGAAATGTCAAAAAAAAAAAAATCTACAGTTCGCAAAAATAATGTCACTTATAGTAAATACTACAGTATTTCATTTGCATATGCCCTTCCCATTCCCCTCCCTCATATCCCAATTTGTGGCACCCATAAGTAAMAAACCTACATGCCAAGTATAGACCATATATTGTGTTCTATACAGTTTATAGAAAAAAAGCAATTGCTCTGAACTCTCCATTCATAACCCAGTCCCACCTACCTTCAGGTTATGGAAAATGTACTATTTTCGTATTTCTTTAGGAGGTTTCCTCAAGGTGAAAGCCCCAACTTTATTGTCAAAGACAACACACACAACAACAAAAAACACTACAGAATACCACATTCTGCAAAATCGCTACAGTAATTTATATAATATATACACTACTCTTTTTTTACTACAGTATTTGTACTATAGTAAACTGTAAATACTACAGTATATGTAGTCCACAAAAACACTACATAGTGAATACTACAGTAAAGTCAGCAAAAACAGGGGCAGTTCCTCTTGCTGCTCCGTATGCAAGTACCATGGTGTTGTAGTGGATGCGCGCTTCGACTGGAAACCAGTAGAATGTGCAGAGGATCGCGGTGACATTGGAGAACTTGGGAAGGTTGAACACCGGGCTACAGTGTTCTGGATAAGTTGCAGGGGTTTGATGGCACAAGCCAGCCAACAGTGAGTTGCTGTAGTCCAGACGGGAGATGACAAGTGCCTGGATTAGGAACTGTGCCGCTTCCTGTGTGAGCGAGACACTGCTTTGATTTTTGCAGAGAACGACAGGGTGTTGTCCAGTGTCATGCCAAGGTTCCTTGCACTCAGGGAGGGGGACACTGGAGTTGTCAACCGTGATGGAGAGGTCTTGGAGGGCAGGCCTTCCCCGGGTGAAAGAACAGCTCCGTCTTGTTGAGGTCAAGCTTGAGCTGGTGGGCCGACATCCAAGCTGAGATATCTGCCAGGCACGCAGAGATGCGTGTCGCCACCTGGGTGTCAGAAGGGGGGGAAGGAGAAAAGTAGTTGAGTGTCATCCGCATAGCAATGACAGGAGAGACCATGTGAGGATATGACAGAGCTGAGTGACTTGGTTTATACAGAGAAGAGGACCTCACTAGAACCGAGATCTGGGGGACACCAGTAGTGAGAGTACGTGGTGCAGACACAGATCCTCTCCACAACACCTGGTAGGACTGGCTTGCCAGGTAGGATGCAATCAAAAAGTGTGCAGAGCCTGAGACACCCAGCCCTGAGAAGGTGCAGAGGAAGATTTGATGGTTCATGGTGTCGAATGCAACGGATTGATCTATGGGGGATGAGAACAGAAGAGAGAGTCAGCTTTGGCAGTGTGGAGAGCCTCCGTGACACAGAGAAGAGCAGTCTAGGTTGAGTGACCCGTCTTGAAGCCTGACTGGTTAGGGTCAAGAAGATTGTTCTGAGAGAAATAGCGAGAGAGTTGCTCAGAGACATCAGGTTTTGGAAAACAAAGAAGAGATACCGGTCTGTCATTTTCAATATCAGAGTGGTGTGTTGGTTTCTTGAGGAGGGGAGCGACTCTGGCAATTCTAAAGTCAGAGGGGATGAGTTGATGAGGGAAGTGAGGAATGGGAGGTCTCCAGAGATGGTCTGGAGAAGGGAGGAGGGGATGGGTTCGAGCGGGAAAGTTGTCYGGCTGCCGGACCTCACTAGTTGCAGAATTTCATCTAGAGAGAGAGGGGAGATATATGTCAAGACGTAGGATAGTTCTGAGTGAGTGGGACCAGTGGACTCAATAGGCTGAGTGAATGAGGAGTGGATGTCGTCAACTTGTTTGACAAAGTCGTCGGCAAAGAGGGGGTGGAGGCTTAAGAAGGTGGAAGAGAGATTCCTAGGGTTAGAGGCAGAAGCTTGAAATTTAGAGTGATATAAAGTGGCTTTACAGGGAATACAGCGGAAGATAAAGTAGAGAGGGAGTGAAAGGATGATAGGTTCTCTGGAAGAGCGTTTCCAATTCACAATCCAACAACAAAAACCCTAGTCATAGCACACCTGAAAAGGGAAGCTATCTATAATAATAAACTTTTGTCATAGCTTTCGAATAGGACCAAGAGTTTTACCTGACCAGGTCATGAGATCTGGGGCCTGGAGTTTTTCCTTAAAAGACATGAATTTTGCCACACCATTTTTGAACCTGTTGTTCCACCTCTGCTGAGGTGTCGGACTAGACGATAGTTGCTATCCCTTTGAGCGCTGCGATTGGTTTCCCAAAATTCTGGGGTAGGGCTTAGCAAAGGGTCAATTGTTTAATAACTGTCTTCAACTGTTACAAGGCTAATACTGTAACCAAATATAACCTAGTGAGCACAAGCCATTGAAAATAAGCCTTTTCAACATCTTTTGAAACAAAAAGGCATATTTTCAACATCTTGTGCTCATAGTGAAGGATATCCTCTAACAATTCAGATCTTTGAGTCCCAGTTCAAGCGCTCTCTCTGCAGGTTTACAAAATGTCTACCAATTTAATGAGATAATATCAAGCCGTTTTGAAGCCCTTTCACTCACACAAATGACATTATCATGAACCTATAACTACAAAAATCAGGCGTCCTTTCCCACTTAATAAGCTTTATCTCCCTAATCTCTTGAAAAGGTTATTCAAGCTGTGCCACAGGAGAAGCCACCAGCAAAACAGTGGTTAAATGTTACAAAGCACTAGTTAGTCTACACAACAATAAAAACATMAATAGAACAACAAGGTACCCACAAAAACAACATTCTACAACAGAATGTTTGACACATTGTGAAACTTTATTTGGACAGCATGAGATAACTGCAGCAGTGGCCGGTCTGGTAAAGGTTGTTGACAGTCAGTCAGGCTCTACCGAGAATAATCTGTTACACTAAACCCTTGAACCAAGCTGGTGATACACTACTAGTGTAGCCTATGCCCCTACTGGCACCTACTCCCCGAACGAGTACCTGTGCTTGAATAATTATTCAGGGAATACTAATCTAGTCTGTTCTAGACTTCAACCATGGCCACTTGTTTTGGACAGGCGTGCGGGCAGGACGGCAGGCTGTCAAATCCACTGTACTGTAGTAGCCTAAACTAAAGTCAATATCTTAGGATATAGGCCTATATAACGTCAATACTTGTTACCACGCACAATAATACATCAATTCAGAAAGAAATAATCTGAACAGTTCCGTGTCATGAGCTGTAACGGTAAAATAACAATCAATTCAATAGGGAAACAGAACATGTCTGCCAATCAAATTATACTCGGTTTCGGATTCCGATCTGCTTTTTGAAATTCAGTGCATGATGAATCGGCCACAAATGTTAACATTTTCTCACGGATAAATACTTACAGCGCTACTGATACAAGGCAGGCAATCTGAATGACACACCCATGCTTACGAATGCATGTCGACAAACGTGCTATTTCACTATTGTTGCTAATTTACCGTTAGACCATTGCTACACCGTCTGCTACCACAAGCAAAGCGGATTTTAAATCACCAGGTTTTAGCCTACCTGCCTGTGCGCCGCTTCAAGTTCTCTTTTCTTCTTTTTAATTTTTCACTCCGTCTTTTTCAGCCCTGTCTGCATTTCCACGGGTCCATAACAGTGGTGGCACAGCCGCCCGATTGACTGCTGATGGGAGAAACAGGGGGGAATGGATGGAGGAGAAGAGTGTAGGAAGAAGCCTGTGAAATCAGGAAATCTGGGTCCCCAGCTCGTGCGCCGCATGTGTGGCGTTACCAAGGCAGCGTCGACTCAGCCTGTACTGCGAGCTGCATCAGATTCCAGAGACCTGTTAGTGCGCATGCGTGTCACTGAAAACCAAGATGAGCGGAGACTTGACTGACCGATCGACCCCTTGTTAATAGCCTCGAGCGAGTTAACAGAGATGAGCACCTGACCAACTGAGCTAATTGACCAGTTCAACGATTGCCTAAATTTAACACACCTGGTCTTCCAGGACGGTTAAATAAAAAAATATGAAGTGCTTGCGGCACTCCACGACCAGGGTTGCATACCCCTGCGACTATTTTTTTATTTCACCTTTATTTAACCAGCTAGGCTAGTTGAGAACAAGTTCTCATTTGCAACTGCGACCCGGCCAAGATAAAGCAAAGCAGTTCGACACATACAACAACACAGAGTTACACATGGAGTAAACAAACATACAATCAATAATACAGTAGAAAAAATATATATACAGCATGTGCAAATGAGGTAGGATAAGAGAGGTAAGGCAAAAAATAGGCCATGGTGACGAAGTAATTACAATATAGCAATTAAACACTGGAATGGTAGAATGTGCAGAAGATGAATGTGCAAGTAGATATACTGGGGTGCAAAGGAGCAGATAAATAATGAAATACAGTATGGGGATGAGGTAGATTGGATGGGCTATTTACAGATGAGCTATGTACAGGTGCAGTGATCTGTGAGGTGCTCTGATAGCTGGTGCTTAAAGCTAGTGAGGGAGGTAAGAGTCTCCAGCTTTTGTGATTTTTGCAGTTCGTTCCAGTCATTGGCAGCAGAGAACTGGAAGGAGAAGTGGCCAAAGGAAGAATTGGCTTTGCGGGTGACCAGTGAGATATACCTGCTGGAGCGTGTGCTACGGGTGGGTGCTGCTATGGTGACCAGTGAGCTGAGATAAGGCAGTGCTTTACCTAGCAYAGACTTYTAGATGACCTGGAGCCAGTGGGTRTGYCGACGAYTATGAAGCGAGGGCCAGCCAACGAGAGCGTACAGGTCGCAGTGGTGGGTAGTATATGCGGCTTTGGTGACAAAACGGATGGCACTGTGATAGACTGCATCCAATTTGTTGAGTAGAGTGTTGGAGGCTATTTTGTAAATGACATTGCCGAAGTCGAGGATTGGTAGGATGGTCAGTTTTACGAGGGTATGTTTGGCAGCATGAGTGAAGGATGCTTTGTTGCGAAATAGGAAGCCGATTCTAGATTTAATTTTGAATTGGAGATGTTTAATGTGAGTCTGGAAGGAGAGTTGACAGTCTAACCAGACACCTAGATATTTGTAGTTGTCCACATATTCTAAGTCAGAACRGTCCAACAGGCCCTCCGATTTGACACACTGAACTCAATCAGAGAAGTAGTTGGTGAACCAGGCGAGGCAATCATTTGAGAAACCAAGGCTGTTGAGTCTGCCAATAAGAATGTTGTGATTGACAGATTCGAAAGCCTTAGCCAGGTTGATGAATACGGCTGCTGTCTCTTATCGATGGCGGTTATGATATTGTTTAGGACCTTGAGCGTGGCTGAGGTGCACCCATGACCAGCTCGGAAACCAGATTGCATAGCGGAGAAGGTACGGTGGGATTTAAAATGGTCGGTAATCTGTTTGTTAACTTGGCTTTCTAAGACCTTAGAAAGGCAGGGTAGAATAGATATAGGGCTGTAGCAGTTTTGGTCTAGAGTGTTTCCCCCTTTGAAGAGGGGGATGACCGCGGCAGCTTTCCAATCTTTGGGAATCTCAGACAATACGAAAGAGAGGTTGAACAGGCTAGTAGTAGGGGTTGCAACAATTTCGACAGATCATTTTAGAAAGAGAGGGTCCAGATTGTCTAGCCCGGCTGATTTGTAGGGTTCCAGATTTTGCAGCTCTTTCAGAACATCAGCTATCTGGATTTGGGTGAAGGAGAAGTGCGGGAGGTTTCGGTGAGTTGCTGTGGGGAGCGCAGGGCTATTGACCAGGGTAGGGGTAACCAGGTGGAAAGCATGGCCAGCTGTAGAAAAATGCTTATTGAAATTATCAATTATAGTGGATTTATCGGTGGTGACAGTGTTTCCTAGCCTCAGTGCAGTGGGCAGCTGGGAGGAGGTGCTCTTATTCTCCATGGACTTTACAGTGTCCCAGAACTTTTTTTAGTTTGTGCCACAGGATGCAATAGCATTGTATTGGATGCTATACCATTGCGTAGCAGACAGCAGCCTATAGTTCCTAAGCAGCCTATAGGTCCTAAGCCTATAAACTTCAGACAGGGTCCGCTCAGAACGAATCAGTTAGATGGGCATTTGATTTCCATAGGGGGGCAAAACCTCATATGTGTGTACACTAATTAATGGGTGTTATAGTGAAGACCATAGGCAGTGTGTGAGTTTCACGTTTGGGGAAGCAATTTATCCTACCATTTCTACCGATCTGCTTGCACATTATCAGTTTCATTTAAATAATATTGTTTTCGTTTCTCAAAATCATTGTCATAGTTAATCATGAAAATCTGAATTAAAATGATAAAATCTAAAAGTAAAAATTCAGCTGACACAAGAGCACCAGCCTCTGCCATATGGACAAATTGATACACTGGGATCCATTGGCGGCTAAATAAATGAGTGCATGGAATTCAGTAATAGCCTATAGGCCAATGCAGCAGTAGGCCTATAACTTCCGTTGTCAACTAAGTAAAATGCATAGGCCTAAACAGGCAAATAAAAACAGGAGGCCTAGAAAATATCCTGATGAAAATGTAGATTCTTTCAATGGCATTCATCTCTCTACTCTGCCGGTCTGCCTCCCTTTCTACAGTATCTGTCATGAATTGAGCCATCACTAATGAAGTGCAATACTGTATCAAATCAATTAACTGGGTCTCACCTGAAGCTGTTGCTAGCTAACTTGCAACATTGTGTCAACTAGCCTATTCCAGGCCCTAAGTTTCCAGGCCAGTGGGCTCTGGACAGACAGCTGTTTTTGTGCAAGGGAGAAACGGTCAGGTATTTCACAACGTCTCCACAGGACATATGGAACAATCAGATAATTATATTTTGCTCTTTCACACAGGATTGGTGATTATCGAGGCTGGGAGAGTGTTGGAAAGATTTTTTCAAATATTGTGAGGAACTATTTWAATTTTGTAATGGATGTTTCAAAAATACTTTGTTGACTTACTGTGTGAGGTGAAGAAAAAATGACTGAAAAGCTCAGCTTATTAGTGATGGATGTAGTGAGCTAACACAATCAGAAATCAGACATCCCCAAATAGGCACTTTCCTACATTTGCATGCAGCAGGCCAGGTAGGTAGGCCTACTTCTATGCGTGCTCAGGCGTTCGTGCACCCTCAACATTATCAGGATAGAGAAACCAGACACATGCTCATTGCTCACAGGGAGCACTCCAAACAAAAGACCATGAAAGAATTGACACATTTCATAAATTATGGTTATGAAATATAACAAAACTTGTTTCTCACAAGTGTAGCAGGTTGTGAACTCTGCAAACATCACTTGAATATAATTGCTTTAAATCAGCCTGCACATGAGGGCTCTCTCACAGTCTTTCTCTCTTAATCAATTCCATTCAAATTGTGTCCAAAATTGATAGATCCTCTCAGGCTCTGTCAGGTTGGATGGGGAAAGTTGCTGCACAGCTATTTTCAGATCTCTCCAGAGATGTTCAATCGGGTTCAAGTCCGGGCTCTGGCTGGGCCATTCAAGGACATTCAGAGACTTGTCCCGAGCCTACTCCTGCGTTGTCTTGGATGTGTGCTTAGGGTGGTTGTCCTGTTGGAAGGTGAACTTTCACCCCAGTCGGAGGTCCTGAGCGCTCTGGAGCAGATTTTCATTAAGGATCTCTCTGTACTTTGCGCCGTTCATCTTTGCCTCGATCCTGACTAGTCTCCCTGCCGCTGAAAAACATCCCCACAGCATGATGCTGCTGCCACCTTGCTTCACCGTAGGGATGGTGCCAGGTTTCCTCCAGACGTGATGCTTGGCATTCAGGCCAAAGAGTTCAATCTTGGTTTCATCAGACCAAAGAATCTTGTTTCTCATGGTCTGAGAGTCTTTAGGTGCCTTTTGGCAAACTCCAAACGGACTGTAATGTGCCTTTTACTGAGGAGTGGCTTCCGTCTGGCCACTCTACCATAACGGCCTGATTGGTGGAGTGCTGCAGAGATGGTTGTTCTTGTTGGAAGGTTCTCCCATCTCCAGAGGAATTCTGGAGCTCTGCCAGAGTGACCATCGGGTTTTGGTCACCTCCCTGACCAAGGCCCTTCTCCCCCGATTGCTCAGTTTGGCCGGGCAGCCAGCTCTAGGAAGAGTCTTGGTGGTTCCAAACTTCTTCCATTTAAAAGTGATGGAGGCCACTGTTCTTGGGGGATCTTCAATGCTGCAGACATTTGTTGGTGCCCTTCCCCAGATCTGTGCCTCAACACAATTCTCTCTCAGAGCTCTACACACAATTCCTTCGACCTCATGGCTTTGTTTTTGCTCTGACATGCACTATCAACTGTGGGAACTTGTATAGACAGGTGTGTGCCTTTCCAAATCATGTCCAATTAATTGAATTTACCACAGGTGGACTCCAATCAAGTTGTAGATACATCTCAAGGATGATCAATGGAAACAGGATGCACCTAAGCTCAATTTCGGGTCTCATAGCAAAGGGTCTGAATASTTATATAAAGATATTTCTGTTAAATGTTTTTTTTTTATAAATTTGCTAATATTTCATAAAACCTATTTTCGCTGTGTCATTATGGGGTAGATTGCTGAGGATTTAAAAAAATTATGTAATCCATTTTAGAATAAGGCTTTAACGTAACAAAATTAGGAAAAGGTCAAGGGGTCTGAATAATTTCTGAAGGCACTGTATATCATAGGCTATGTAGGCCTATTGGATAACAGCACCATCATTTGGGATTTTTGGGGTTTGGGATCATAAAATGTCTTCAATGTAGGGCTCATTAGGCTCATGTAGCATCAGACTTGATTTTTCACGCTGATCAAAGCTCTAATCAAATCCAGTCATATTTATATGCTTTATATGCTTCAGAATGACAATCTGATTTTGGCGGGAAATACAGGGTTACCTGGGAGAAAAGTGATTTATTCTGGGGATCGAAGGTTTCTAAAATACTGGGAAAATATTGAACCCTATTAGTCACACTCCCTCCCCTTCTTCTTGTCTCATCTTGTTAAATTATACTCGAGACTTATTATCTTCACACATATTTTAGATGCTTTTCACTGACAGATGCAACTCAATAATCACTAGGCCTATTGCCACACAAATTGTGGGCTTCCCGAATAGGGATAGGCCTATGTGCTTGTGATTTGAAACAATGTACAGCTATTTTTTTTAAAGAAGCTAATGATCCTCTGTGGCTAAGGCATTCTCTCTGGTGAAYTATTTTGAACAATTTTCTTTAGACATGAGTAATTAGTATGATAATCCATACTCTTATTTTTTCAAACAGTATCAGATACATGGTCTAAACATACTGAGAAATAGGGTTTCTCTCGCTTCTTTCTGTCGGGGCGCTTCTATGTCAAGTAAATCAATATTTCAATATTTTATTTGGAGGGGCAAGGAGGTAACGTAGGCGGGCCAGGCCCRCCTAAGTCCCGCCCGTAAATGCCTGCCCTTGCTTTAGTAAGCCGTTGTTCCTTTACATCGCCACAGAGTGGAGCTAATGCCTCATATTTGGAACATAGGGCTGGACTGTAAAGGATTGGAATTGGAACAATGCTGCTCTCTTCGGGCTCTTCAAGCGAAGTGCAGAGGCCTCCTCTGTTCCTAGCCCATTGTCACGTCGATAATGAATCATTGCATGAACCATTTTCTCCTATATGAGAACACGCACTGCCTATATTGTGGGACCCACATACAATAAACATACTGTAACTAACTTTCAAAGGCACTAACAAGTTTAGTCTGGCGTCAATCAAACAAACAATAATTCAAAAGGGAGACTTCACTCAATGACACTACACATTTTATAATAGCATACACATGGTCTATAATTATCCTTTAACTAATGTTCAAAAGCCACAAACAGTTGTTTAAGCATAGATTTATCTGAAATCTGTCTYTTGCTGTCTTTGATGCTGACAACAGGAAAGCTTAACAGTAGGCTCCATCCATCCATCCTTCATCTATCCATCCATCAAGCAGAAGGGAGACATTGTGCACAGATTAGAATTACGTTTTAATAAGAAATAAATAGCAGCATCACACAGAAGAAAACAACACTGTCTTGTGGATGATTGAAATTGTCAAAACATGAGAAGTGTCATTGACAAACATTCACAAGTAAATGGTATGAAAACCGGTGATTGATTGATTGATTGTAATGGAATGGAATAATAACACAAAATATCTTTAGCTATGGACCAGGGCATTATGCTGCGTTTATGACAAGTGGGAAACTTGGAAAATACTACTTGTACTGTAAACTGGGAGCAACAGGTTGTGTGCATTTTCATGCTTTGAACTCATTGAGAATGCCGAATGGCGAATGGTAAACAAGCTGCGTCAACCATAAACTAAAAGTACAGCTATCATGCTCGTAAACAAATTACAGTGTTCAAAAACCATATAAATAGAATACATTATGTTTCCTATTTGCATTTAACTGCTACAAATGCTGTTATCAAGGTGATTTCCTTAGTAGGTGACAACAGAGCTCAGCATGTGGGAGATGTCGTGGGCACAGGGATGATAGATGACTATCCTACTAGTAATTACGAGTTGGAGGGGGGTTCAACTGGATTTTTCCCAGTTGTATGCTCATAGTTAAGAGATGTCATAAACCCAGCATTAGCGTGGCTTGCTAACGCTGAGAAGGGAAAGCTCAGTGCTAGCAAGAAGCACTAATGCCCTGGACCAGAAACAGCTATATTCTACACACACACACAGTTATGGCRAACAAGTTTAAAATAAATTGTTTAGGATACCTCTTGGCTTCGCTCCTCAATCGGAACGCAAACTGATTTCGGATCAGGCGCCCGTCCTCTCTGCAGTACTTTTCATTATTTTAGTTTAATGTTTTTGTCAGACTTTATGTCAAACATGTCAATGGGCCTGCAGCAACCCACCTTTTCAACCCAAAATTCTTATTTTCAAAGTCTTTTCAACGTTATCATTTTGTCTGATAAAAGCTCCAACATTACTAGCGATCGCTTAGGCCTTCTGTTCGATCTTCCTTATGGAAGAGAGAACTTGACATAGTGAGTGAGTTGATACGTTTTTGACCTTTGAACTTTGACCTGTGTAGAGGGGTCAGAGGTTGTCATATATACATTCATTCAGGTGCTCTGGTGTTTTGGTTGTGGTTGTTGCAGCGTTTGATTATGGGTTGTAGGAATAATATGGGTTGTAGGTCGGAGTGGGATATACTGTATAGGCCTGAAGGATTACTGTACATTTGGTTTGTTCTATGATAGGGTTATAGACTATGGTTATGGTTGAGTTATGGTCATAGCTATGGTTGTAAAGATGTAAAGATGACAGAAGGGGGATTATCTTCTTGTGAAGTTAGGTTGGCTGTGTGAGACAAAAGCATGCACACACTGCAGCCCTTCGGGACCTGCATTGCTGTTCATCCTTAACTTGACTGTTTTCTGATCTTCTCAAAGAATGCTGTGTGAATCTGAGTGAGGTAATACATTAGGATGTGTGAGAGAGATCCACTGTACACAGTGTTTCCAACCCCTTCATTCACCGACCCTCTTGAAAATGGTTTATTTCATGCATTCATACAGGCACCACAAGGTGGAGCTGTGACACTATCACTGGGGCTATATTGTGTTCAGTTACATTCCTCTCTCCATTCAACATTATTAGTCTACCTATTAACTATTATTGGCCTTTTTATACACGCCTGCAGAGCTGGATTCAGACCTGTTGTATTCTTATGTAGTGTCCTAACCAGTTTTAACATGGTGCTGAACTGTTACTAAAATCCATAATACAGTTGTATATTTTAAGTCTTGAGTCTCTCTCTGTTCAGCCTTGTTCATGGCTTCTTCTTCTGTGGGTTTCTAGATTGAAGCAGTACTTTTCTATTACATCCAGGTCAAGATGAGTCCTTCCCATAGAGTTGGATAGAAGGCTCTTGTGCCACAATGCCACCTTTAACATGGACAGTGTCACTGAGGGCTTCCCATTGTACAGATAAGAGATGGGCTTTCTAGTATCTCTATGGTTCTTGGCCCTGTGCTCTGTGGATGTGTCCACTGTCTCTCTATAAGACAAACCCAGTATTGTCCCCCTCTCTTGCACGCATCACAAAAGATGTCCATTCTGTCCATCCATCGTCACCCAATGAGACGCAGCGCTGGCGTAATTCAATTAACCAATCAACCAATCAGACGCTGCTGGTGCGCTCCACCTGGGCGTGGCAGAAGCTGTCGACGGAAAGCTTCAGCTCCGACATTCCGGGTTTTAATTCCGACATTATCCCGGGACATTCCATCTCCATCCCCATCCTGCCATCTGTGGGGTCGTCAGGTTCCATCCCTCTGATCATCCCATTCCCATCTACCCGGCCCCCTCCACCACCATTCCGACAGTTACTATTCCGGTCCACACTTCCCATCTTCCCATTCCCACCATTATGTCCAAATATGGGCACGATGGCATGTGACGTACACGGCACCGTCGTAACTGCAAGCGACTTACTACTAACTCCGGCGTTTGGCCCTGTGTTATACTGACAACGTATATAGCTGGAAAACGCCCTTCTATATGTCTTATTAAACAAGGTATACACTAAAGGGTTAACTCCGGAGGATATATATCCCACCCATACGAAGACGTTGAGGAGCTCGGCTAATAGCGGCTCATTGCATGTACCCTGGCAGAGGACGTATGTGACATTGGTGATGAAGAAAGGACACCACATGATCAGGAAGAGGAAGAACACAATCCCCAGCACCTAGAGAATAGGACAGATAATATAGAACACATTAGAACAAATTAGATTAGAGAACACAATCCTCAGAACCTAGAACAGAGTAGAATAGACAACATAGAACAAGATTAGTGTGGAGTATAAACGGTTATGGAATGCAATAGAACAGAATGGAAAATAATGAAATGGAAGAGACGAGAACAGAAAAGAAGATCATAGTTGTGTAAAGTTGGTCCTCACCTTGGAGGCCCGCCTCTCATTCTTGATGGCCTGCATCATCCCCCGTCTCCCGATACTGTCCCGTGGATCATGCCCCGTCGGCGAGCTCAGCTGGGATGCCACCTCGGAACTTGGAATTATGCTAATGTACTCTGAGGGGGAGGTGTTTAGGAGGCTGGTCTGCCGGACATGCTCTGCCCCTTTCTGGCAGCTCAGACTCCCTTGTCTTCTAGGAGGAGGAGCCTCAATGTTTATGGGTGGGACTTGGAAGTTTAGGGCCGGGGATCGGTGGTTTGAGGGAGTGGGCGGCGGGTGTAGTGGCTGATGGGAGGGAGTCTTCCCCTCGTAGAGGAAGACGGTTGCCTGGCGCTGGAGGACCTGGAGAAAGACAGACAGGATGTGATATTACAGCGGTCTAATTTTGTCCTACTGTTCTTATGTCTTATGTCTGTGTTTGCTGTGTGTATGAGCCACATGCCTTTTAAGCCAAAGACACATCTCCATTCCTATCAAAAAGGGAGCAAATCAAAACATGCCAACACCATCTTAGTGGTTGTAGCCGACAAAGTTGGCCCTGTGTTATATTTCCTCTCTGACAGACCAATGAGATTCAATCAGAGGCGGGACAAATACATGGCTAGCCAATCAAAAGACAGAACATCAAATGGCTATCCAATTAAAACATTCTCTGACAGACCTGTACGGTTAGGTAGTAGGACACCACCATGATGACCAATGGGATGAAGAAGGCCACGAACGAGCCAATCAGCATGAAGTGCTCCTCGTTGAGGACACAGCTTCCGTCAACAAACACCTTGTCCTTGTTATGGAGGCCGATGACCGGGATAGGCATTGACACTCCTAGTAGAAGGAGAGAGAGAAAGAGCGAGTGGTTAGAGAAGAAGAGAGAGAGATTAGAGAGAGACCGTTAAAGACATTGTCCTTGTAAAGGCTGATGACCGGGATAGGCTTGGACACTCCTAAGATAGAGGGAGAGAAAGAAAGAGAGGGATGAGATAGTAGGGAAGGAGGGAGGGGAGAGAAAAAAGATTAGGGATAAGAGAAAGAAAAGGAGAGACAGATGAAGACGTTGTRCTTGTTGTGGATGCTGATTACTGTTATAGGCATGGACACTCCTGAGAGAAGGAGAGAGATAAATAGAAGGATGTGGCGAGGAGAGACATGAAGAAATTGTCCTTGTTGTGAAGGCCGATGACTAGGAAAGGTATGGATGAAAAAATAGAAAGAGAGAGAAAATAGGGATGAAAGAAGGAAATAAAGAGAGGAGTGGGACGGAGGAGAGGGATCAAGACTGTTTTTGTTGTGCAGACCTAATAAGCTTTAATTAAATGTAGAGAGACGGATGAAAGAAGAATACAGAGGGTTGAGAGAGAGAAGTGAGAGAAAGAGAGATAGAAAAAGGATAGAGAGAGAGACAAAAAGGTAAAGAGAGAGCGAGAGAGACAGAGAGACACATAGACAAAGACAGATAAAATAGTAATTCCACGCATCCCTCTAATCCAGGGGTGTTAAACTTATTTTTCCCCCAGGGGCTGTATTCAGTCTTCAATGAGGTCCGTCAATATGTGCATTTTAGCTTTCATTTCTGTGATTATTAATGAGCTTGACACAGTCAAGAAACTGCATGAATTTGGAAAGTACTCAGACCCCTTGACTTTTTCCGCATTTTGTTCCGTTACAAAAACCAACCCATGAGGTTGAAGGAATTGTCTGTAGAGCTCCGAGACAGGATTGGGTCGAGGCACAGATTTTCTGCAGCATTGAAGGTCCCCAAGAACACAGTGACCTCATTCTTCAATGGAATAAGTTTGGAACCACCAAGACTCTTCCTAGAGCTGGCCGCCCTGCCAAACTGAGCAATCGGGCCTTGGTCAGGGAGGTGACCAAGAACCTGATGGTCACTCTGACAGAGCTCATGAGTTCCTCAGTGGACATGGGAGAACCTTCCATAAGGACAACCATCTCTGCAGCACTCCAATCACAAATCAGGCCATTATGGTAGAGTGGCCAGACAGAAGCCACTCCTCAACATAAGGCCCATGACAGCCCGCTTGGAATTAGCCAAAAGGCACCTAAAATACTCTCAGACCATGAGAAACAAAATTCTCAGGTCTGATGAAACCAAGATTGAACTCTTTGGCCTAAATGCCAAGTGACACGTCTGGAAGAAACCTGGCACCATCCCAACGGTAAGGCATGGTGGTGGCAGCATCATGCTGTGGGGATGTTTTTCAGCAGCAGGGTCTGGGAAACTAGTCAGGATCAAGAGAAATATGAACAGAGCAAAGTACAGAGAGATCCTTGATAAAAACCTGCTCCAGTGCACTCAGGACCTCAGACTGCCGCAAAGGGTCACCTTCCAACAGGACAATGACCCTAAGCACACAGCCAAGACAACGTAGGAGTGACTTCGGAACAAGTCTCTGAATGTCCTTGAGTAGCCCAGCCAGAACCCGGACTTGAACCCGATTGAACTTCTCTGGAGAGACCTAAAAATAGCTGTGCAGCGACGCTCCCCATCCAAACTGACAGAGCTTGAGAGGATCTGCAGAGAAGAATGGGAGAACCTTCCCAAATACAGGTGTGCCAAGCTTGTAGCATCATATCGAAGGAGACTCAAGGCTGTAATCGCTGCCAACCACAGTTCACAATACCCTGGCAAGCTGTGAGAATACTTGATGGATGATGGAAGCAGCGTGTTGTTTTTATTTCTTTTCTTTTAAGCCTTGCCCAAACCATAGCGCTAACCTTAACCACTCGGAATTAATGCCTGAACTGTTAACCTTTGAGTTGTTTCTGTTTTAAGCCTGTAACCACGCGGAATTAACCCTGTAACCACGCGGAATTATAGCATCCAAAAATAGACGTTCATCCATCATACTTCGAATTTCGCGATTGGACTACCTCGGACCATGTCATCTGTTTAACCACACACACGCACGCACGCGCACACGCACACACACACACACACACACACACACACACACACACACACACACACACACACACACACACACAACACACACACACACACATCACACACACACACACACTGAGGCACACACACACTGAGGCACACACACAACCTGACCTTTCACCCTGTCATCTGGCTGTCTACCAGATCCATTGACTTGACTTATCTATCCCATCCTCAAAGAGAGAAAGAGAGAGAGACAGATAGAGAGAGAGAGAAGGAGAGAGAATCATGTCTGTGTCAGTCTCACACAGTTTTGGTATACCACCACGCTTTACAACGAGAGAGGGAGGGAGAGAGAGATGGAGGGATAAACAGCTAAATAGCCAAGAGGTCTAGATGAGTAGGCAGAAAGAGGAAATAACAAAGTCTCCGTCTGCCTCTATTCATCAACATTTCCTAAAGGAGTACTCTGTGCGTGTGTGTGGGTGTGATGCATGCACCCATATATCCCCTTACCTACCTATAGATATAGTCCACACAGCTGCTATCTTCAACATAGCTTTAGTTCTGGAGTTGAAACGGCTGTGCTCTATAGGATTTCTTATGGCCACGTATCGATCCAGAGATATAGCACACAAGTGCATTATACTGGCTGTAGAGAAGAGAACATCCAGGTAGATCCAGATAGGACACAATGCACTGGGCAGGGGCCACGCATAGTCTGGAAGAGGAAGGGGGGGGGGGGGGGGAGAAAGTCAGGTTAGATACAGTGCCTTCGGAAAATATTCAGACCCTTTGACTTTTTCCTTTTTTTTTTTACTTTACGGCCTTATTCTGAAATGGATTCAAACAAAAACGAATTACTCAGCAATCTAAACACAATACCCGATAATGACAAAGCCGAAAACAGGTTTTTAGAAATGTTTTCAAATTTATTAAAAATAAAAAACAGAAATACCTTATTTACATAAGTATTCAGACACTTTGCTATGAGACTCAAAATTGAGCTCAGGTCCATCCTGTTTCCATTGATCATACCTGAGATATTTCTACAACTTGATTGGAGTCCACCTGTGGTAAATTCAATTGATTGGACATGATTTGAAAATAAATACACCTGTCTATATAAGGACCAACAGTTGACAGTGCATGTCAGAGCAAACACCAAGCCATGAGGTCGAAGGAATTGTCCGTAGAGCTCCGAGACAGGATTGGTATGAGGCACAGATCTGGGGAAGGGTACGAAAACATTTCTGCAGCATTGAAGGTCCCCAAGAACACAGTGGACTCCATCATTCTTAAATGGAAGAAGTTTGGAACCAACAAGACTCTTCCTAGAGCTGGCTGCCCGGCCAAACTGAGCAATCGGAGAGAAGAGCCTTGGTCAGGGAGGTGACCAAGAACCCGATGGTCACTCTGACAGAGCTCTAGAGTTCCTCTGCGGAGATGGGAGAACCTTCCAGAAGGACAACCATCTCTGTAGCACTCCAACATTCAGGCCTTTATGGTAAAGTGGCCAGATGGAAGGCACTCCTCAGTAAAAGGTACATGACAGCCCACTTGGAGTTTGCCAAAAGCCACATAAAGACTCTCAGAACATGAGAAACAAGATTCTCTGGTTTGATGAAACCAAGATTGAACTCGTTGGCCTGAATGCCAAGTGTCACGTCTGGAGGAAACCTGGCACGGTGAAGCATGGTGGTGGCAGCACCATGCTGTGGGGATGTTTTAAAGCAGCAGGGACTGGGAGACTAGTCAGGATCGAGGCAAAGATGAACGGAGCAAAGTACAGAGAGATCCTTGATGAAAACCTGCTCCAGAGCACTCAGGACCTCAGACTGGCACAAAGGTTCACCTTCCAACAGGACAACGACCCTAAGCTCACATCCAAGACAACGCAGGAGTGGCTTCGGGACAAGTCTCTGAATGTCCTTGAGTGGCCTAGCCAGAGCCGATCGAACATCTCTGGAGAGACTTGAAAATAGCTGTGCAGCAACACTCCCAATCCAACCTGACAGAGCTTGAGAGGATCTGCAGAGAAGAATGAGAGAAACTCCCCAAATACAGGTGTGCCAAGCTTATATACCCAAGAAGACTCAAGGCTGTAATCGCTGCCAAAGGTGCTTCAACAAAGTACTGAGTAAAGGGTCTGAATACTTTATATTAATTAGCCCAAAATTCTGAACCTGTTTCTGCTTTGTCATTATAGGTTATTGTGTGTAGATTGATGAGGGAAAAAAACGATGTAATCAATTTTAGAATAAGGCTGTAACCTAAAAAAATCTGGGAAAAGGGGTCTGAATACTTTCCGAAGGCACTGTAGTTATGACATTTTCAGGGCTGATGTGGAACACAGAGATTATTCAAATTAAAGCAGTATGAAATGAATATGCAATATTATGCAAAGTATGCACTTAATATGCAAATGAGGCAGTGCTGAAAACATAGTAAAAAAAACATAATTTAAGGTAAGGTGATGTTATTAACACATCTTCATGTTTTATGTAAAACAGAGTTTGTAAAAATTTGAAACAAGTTATGAAATTAGAAAACAAGTTGTATACTACTTTATGCTAATTAAATACATAATAATATGCTAATTATTCTGTACAGCATGTTAAACCAATATATTTAAAATCAGAGGGTCATATTGTTAACATAATTGATGTTTTATGCAGAACTGGGAGCCGCACACACACACCAGGGGTGGTAAGAATAATTGGGATTACATGATAATGAACAAAAAGCAGGGTTACTATTCAATAACCCAACTGATTAGGCCTAGAGTGCCAAATAATATGCCTGTGCCTGTGCCCATGCCACCTGCATGCACACACACACACACACACACACACAGCGCCCCCACCAACACACACACACACCACATGACACACATAGAATGAGTATACCAAACATTAGGAACACCTTCCTAATATTGAGTTGCACCCCCCTCTTTTGCCCTCAGAACAGCCTCAATTCGTTAAGGCATGAACTCTACAAGGTGTCTAAAGCATTTCARAGGACTCCTGCTTTTAGTGTCTGTGTGTCCTTGTGTGGTTTTACTGTGTATTTATTGTGATGCATGTATTGGCTGGTGCATTTCCCTTTTGGGGAGTAAATGGGCTATCAGGTTTTACTGTTTTACTAGCTATCTTTTACATTAAGTGGTCACTTTCTGCGGTTTCTCCCCAGGTAGTAGTTTAGTAGTGGTGGGATTACTGTTCTTGGTTCATCCCAGATTGCCCGTTACGTGATAAAACATGCATTCTTACAGTTATCTATGAATGAGTTCTGTCATCTTTCATTCTCGCTGTAACAGATGTTAAGGTTAGGCAATATTTTAAGAGCATTCTATTGCATTCGGATAGTAGTAATCAAGTTAATGTGCGTTACAATGTCTACTTCTACATTGTGTGTTTGCAAAGCATCTCTGCTAGTCATTTTATCTGAGCGTGACTCATATCTACCATCATCGTGCTTGGCCCAAATTCTATGGACCGCTTCATGTGCTGTCCAGCAGCCCGATATCTTTTTCTAATCGGATGGTCCCGTGTGGCTCAGTTGGTAGAGCATGGCACTTGCAACGCCAGGGTTGTGGGTTCATTCCCCACGGGGGGACCAGGATGAATATGTATG
>NC_036840.1:18700661-18728356 GCF_002910315.2 Salvelinus sp. IW2-2015 | reverse complement strand
GTATGAACTTCCAATTTGTAAGTCGCTCTGGATAAGAGCGTCTGCTAAATGACTTAAATGTAAATGGATGGCATTTGTCGTCGGCTAAACATTCTTGGTCTGTCCATTACTAAGTATATATTCACAGAAGTGGGCCTCCTGAGTGGCGCAGTGGTCTAAGGCACTGGGGACGTTCTTGTCCCATCGTGCTCTAGCGACTCCTGTCGCGGGCCAGGTGCAGTGCACGCTGACACAGTCGCCAGGTGCACGGTATTTCCTCTGACACATTGGTGCGGCTGGCTCCGGGTTAAGTGGGCATTGTGTCAAGAAGCAGTGCGGCTTGGCTGGGTTGTGTTTTGGAGGACGCACGGCTCTCGACCTTCACCTTCTCCCGAGTCCGTACGGAGTTGCAGCGATGAGACAAGATTGTAGTTACTAGTTGGATACCATAAATTGGGGAGAAAAAGGGGTAAAAAAAATTCAAATAATAATAACTTATATATATATATATTCACAGACGCATAGCCTCATTTTAAGTTGACCTTAACCTTTATTCCTCAGATTTAAAGTTATCACCTGGACCTTAATCAAATAAAATAAAATGTTATTGGTTGCATACAAATACTATTTAGCAGATGTTATTGTGAGTGTAGCGAAATGCTTGTTCCTAGCTCCAACAGTGCAGTAATACTAACAGTACACAACAATACACACCATTCTAAAAAGTTAAAGAATGTAATTAAGAAATATAGAAATATTCGGATGAGCGATGTCGGAGTCTGGAGTGTGTATATATATATATATATGTATACTGTGTATATAATATATATATATATAATATATATATATCTGTAGCAGCTACGTCTGCTCTTATCTCTGTACAATGTATTATGTTATACTGTAAAACCATGTATGCCTTTTCCAATTGTAGGACCTCTCCTCTCTAGCACAAGTTTGAGGTCACATTAAGGCAACCATGTTGGTTTTCATTATGCTTTTCCAGAGGCGGTCCGTATGATGGCTTAATGGGTTTTTCAGTCTGAAATACACTAAATGTTCCTTCCTTTTAATCCGCATTATCTCTTAAGTTCTGTTTACATTATGCACACTCACATGTTAACCATACTCTCATACAACCTTAGATGAAAGAATTAGCATGGAACATCAGTCTCATCACTAGATCTAACACTGCTTTGTCCTCTCTTTAATGTTATACTACCTGCATGCTGAGCATGGGCGGCACCTGGCGAACCTCTGTTCAACATTAATGCTGGCGATAAATGACGAGATACTGGAACTCATCATGGCTCTGGTTCCTTGGTCAGCGCTGTGGGCTACCTCTGAGCTATCGACCACCCAATTCTGCATCGGCGCCACTACTGCTTCTCAATTGGTCTCGGCTTCACTCTCTAGATCATGAGCCCATGATTCTCTTGCTGCTACGATGTTGCATTTGATTGATTCTGAGATTGTGGAGCCTACATGAGTTCTCGCAGTATTGCTAAAAACTGTAATATCTTATGTTTCACAAGTCGTGGCTGAACGATGACATGAACAACATACAGCTGCGGGTTTTACACTGTATCGGCAGGATAGACAGCAGCCTCCGGTAAGACAAGGTGTGGTGGTCTATGCATATTTGTAAACAACAGCTGGTGCAAGACATCTAAGGAAGTCTCAAGGTTTTGTTCGCCTGAGGTAGAGTAGCTCATGATAGGCTGTAGACCACACTACATATTACCTAGAGAGTTTTCATCTGTATTTTTCATAGCTGTCTACATACCACCACAGACCAGCTGAAACTAAGACTGCACTCAATGAGCTGTATTCCGCAAAAAGCGAACAGGAAAACGCTCATCCAGAGGAGGTGCTCCTAGTGGCCGGGATTTGAATGCAGGGAAACATTTGAATGCAGGGAACTTAAATCCGTTTTACCAAATTTCCACCAGCATGTTAAATGTGCAACCAAAGGGAAAAAAACTCTAGACACTCTTTACTCTACACACAGAGATGTGTACAAAGCTCGCCCTCCATTGGCAAATCTGACCATAATTCTATCCTCCTGATTCCTGCGTACAAGCAAAAATAAGCAGGAAGCACCAATGACTTAGTCTATAAAAAAGTGGTTAGATGAAGCAGAACTACAGAACTGTTTTGCTAGCACAGACTGGAATATTTCCCGGGATTCCTCCGATGGCATTGAGGAGTATACGACATCAGTCACTGGCTTCATCAATAAGTGTATCGATGACGTCGTCTCCACAGTGAGCGTACTTACATACCCCCACAGAAGCCATAGATACAGGCAACGTCCGCACTGAGCTAAAGGAAGAGCTGCGTTTCAAGGAGCGGGACTCTAACCCCGGAAGCTATATAAGAAATCCCGCTATGCCCTCCGACAAACCATCAAACAGGCAAAGCTTCAATACAGGAGGACTAAGACGAATCATACTACACCGGCTCCCATGCTCGTCAGATGTGGCAGGGCTTGCAAACTATTACAGACTACAAAGGGAAGCACACGGAGAGCTGCCAGTGACACAAATCTGCCAGAGAGGTAAATGACTTCTATACTTGCTTTGAGGCAAGTAACACTGAAACATGCATGAGAGCATTAGCTGTTCCGGGGGACTGTGTTATCACGCTCTCCGCAGCCGATGTGAGTAAGACCTTTAACTTCTTATGGCTGCAGGGGCAGTATTGAGTAGCTTGGGGGCAGTATTGAGTAGCTTGGATGAAAGGTGCACAGAGGTGCCCAGAGTAAACGGCCTGCTCCTCAGTCATAGTTGCTAATATTTGCATATTATTATCCCCACGGGGGGACCAGGATGAATATGTATGAACTTTCCAATTTGTAAGTCGCTCTGGATAAGAGCGTCTGCTAAATGACTTAAATGTAAATGGATGGCATTTGTCGTCGGCTAAACATTCTTGGGTCTGTCCATTACTAAGTATATATTCACAGAAGTGGGCCTCCTGAGTGGCGCAGTGGTCTAAGGCACTGGGGACGTTCTTGTCCCATCGTGCTCTAGCGACTCCTGTCGCGGGCCAGGTGCAGTGCACGCTGACACAGTCGCCAGGTGCACGGTATTTCCTCTGACACATTGGTGCGGCTGGCTTCCGGGTTAAGTGGGCATTGTGTCAAGAAGCAGRGCGGCTTGGCTGGGTTGTGTTTTGGAGGACGCACGGCTCTCGACCTTCACCTRTCCCGAGTCCGTACMGGAGTTGCASCGATGAGACAAGATTGTAGTTACTAGTTGGATACCATGAAATTGGGGAGAAAAAGGGGTAAAAAAAATTCAAATAATAATAACTTATATATATATATATTCACAGACGCATAGCCTCATTTTAAGTTGACCTTAACCTTTATTCCTCAGATTTAAAGTTATCACCTTGGACCTTAATCAAATAAAATAAAATGTTATTGGTTGCATACAAATACTATTTAGCAGATGTTATTGTGAGTGTAGCGAAATGCTTGTTCCTAGCTCCAACAGTGCAGTAATATCTAACAGTACACAACAATACACACCATTCTAAAAAGTTAAAGAATGTAATTAAGAAATATAGAAATATTCGGATGAGCGATGTCGGAGTCTGGAGTGTGTATATATATTTATATATATGTATACTGTGTATATATATATATATATATATATATATATATATCTGTAGCAGTCTACTGTCTGCTCTTATCTCTGTACAATGTATTATGTTATACTGTAAAACCATGTATGCCTTTTCCAATTGTAGGACCTCTCCTCTCTAGCACAAGTTTGAGTTCACATTAAGGCAACCATGTTGGTTTTTCATTATGCTTTTCCAGAGGCGGTCCGTATGATGGCTTTAATGGGTTTTTCAGTCTGAAATACACTAAATGTTCCTTCCTTTTAATCTCGCATTATCTCTTAAGTTCTGTTTACATTATGCACACTCACATGTTAACCATACTCTCATACAACCTTAGATGAAAGAATTAGCATGGAACATCAGTCGTCATCACTAGATCTAACACTGCTTTGTCCTCTCTTTAATGTTATACTACCTGCATGCTGAGCATGGGCGGCACCTGGCGAACCTCTGTTCAACATTAATGCTGGCGATAAATGARGAGATACTGGAACTCATCATGGCTCTGGTTCCTTGGTCAGCGCTGTGGGCTACCTCTGAGCTATCGACCACCCAATTCTGCATCGGCGCCACTACTGCTTCTCAATTGGTCTCGGCTTCACTCTCTAGATCATGAGCCCATGATTCTCTGCTGCTACGATGTTGCATTTGATTGATTCTGAGATTGTGGAGCCTACATGAGTTCTCGCAGTATTGCTAAAAACTGTAATATCTTATGTTTCACAGAGTCGTGGCTGAACGATGACATGAACAACATACAGCTGGCGGGTTTTACACTGTATCGGCAGGATAGACAGCAGCCTCCGGTAAGACAAGGTGTGGTGGTCTATGCATATTTGTAAACAACAGCTGGTGCAAGACATCTAAGGAAGTCTCAAGGTTTTGTTCGCCTGAGGTAGAGTAGCTCATGATAGGCTGTAGACCACACTACATATTTACCTAGAGAGTTTTCATCTGTATTTTTCATAGCTGTCTACATACCACCACAGACCGATGCTGAAACTAAGACTGCACTCAATGAGCTGTATTCCGCAATAAGCGAACAGGAAAACGCTCATCCAGAGGAGGTGCTCCTAGTGGCCCGGGGATTTGAATGCAGGGAAACATTTGAATGCAGGGAAACTTAAATCCGTTTTACCAAATTTCCACCAGCATGTTAAATGTGCAACCAAAGGGAAAAAAACTCTAGACACTCTTTACTCTACACACAGAGATGTGTACAAAGCTCGCCCTCCATTTGGCAAATCTGACCATAATTCTATCCTCCTGATTCCTGCGTACAAGCAAAAATTAAAGCAGGAAGCACCAATGACTTAGTCTATAAAAAAGTGGTTAGATGAAGCAGAACTACAGAACTGTTTTGCTAGCACAGACTGGAATATTTCCCGGGATTCCTCCGATGGCATTGAGGAGTATACGACATCAGTCACTGGCTTCATCAATAAGTGTATCGATGACGTCGTCTCCACAGTGAGCGTACTTACATACCCCAACCAGAAGCCATAGATTACAGGCAACGTCCGCACTGAGCTAAAGGGAAGAGCTGCCGCTTTCAAGGAGCGGGACTCTAACCCCGGAAGCTTATAAGAAATCCCGCTATGCCCTCCGACAAACCATCAAACAGGCAAAGCTTCAATACAGGAGGACTAAGATCGAATCATACTACACCGGCTCCCATGCTCGTCAGATGTGGCAGGGCTTGCAAACTATTACAGACTACAAAGGGAAGCACAGCTGAGAGCTGCCCAGTGACACAAATCTGCCAGATGAGGTAAATGACTTCTATACTTGCTTTGAGGCAAGTAACACTGAAACATGCATGAGAGCATTAGCTGTTCCGGGGGACTGTGTTATCACGCTCTCCGCAGCCGATGTGAGTAAGACCTTTAACTTCTTATGGCTGCAGGGGCAGTATTGAGTAGCTTGGGGGCAGTATTGAGTAGCTTGGATGAAAGGTGCACAGAGGTGCCCAGAGTAAACGGCCTGCTCCTCAGTCATAGTTGCTAATATTTGCCCTATTATTATTAGTATTGGATAGGAAACACTCGGCGTTTCAAAACGGTTTTGAATTATTCTGGAGTATAACAGAAACTCATAGGCAGGCAATAAACTGAGACGTTTCATTCCTGTTGTGGTATTTTTTGAGGTGGGCAGATTTTCACGCAAGCTCTCATTGAAATTACAGCGAGATATTTGAAGAATTTTTCACTTCCTACGGCTTCCCCTAGATGCAACAGTCAATAGAACTTGTCTGATGACATCTAATGTGAAGGGGCCGAAGGAGACAGGAAGTAGTCACCCACTGCCACGTAGCTGACCAATGCTTTGGACGCACGCGCGTTCATGTGATAGCAGCCGTCCATCGCCCAAGTGAAGTCATCTAATTCTTCCGGTGGACACGTTATTCAAGATGTATGGTTCCACAACATTCTAAAAGAATTGATTCAGTAATCGTTTGACATGTTTCTACTAACTGTTATGGAACTTTTGGACTTCTCGTCACGTTATAGTGACGCGGCTTGTGCTTTGGAATTGTTTACCAAACGCGCTAACCAATGTAGCTGAATTGGCATAATTAGACAGCATTTCGACAAATCAAGCATTTATTGTGGACCTGGATTCCTAGGACTGCATTCTGATGAGTTCATCAAAGGTAAGGAACATTTATCATGTATTTTCTGGTTTCTGTTGATTCCAACATGGCGGCTAATTTGGCTATTGTTCTGAGCGCCGTCTCAGATTTTGCATGGTTTGCTTTTTCGTATTTATTTTTGAAAATCTGACACAGCGGTTGCATTAAGGAGAGGTATATCTATAATTACATGTTATATGTATTATCATCTACATTTATGATGAGTATTTCTGTTGAACGATGTGGCTATGCAAAATCACTTGATGTTTGGGAACTAGTGAATGTAACGCGCCATGTAACTCAGATTTTTGATATAAATATGAACTTTACCAAAAAAAACATGCATTATTGTAACATGAAGTCCTATGAGTGTCATCTGATGAAGATCATCAAAGGTTAGTGATTCATTTTATCTCTATTTCTGCTTTTTGTGACTGCTATATTTCGCTGGAAAAATGGCTATGCTTATTGTGGTTTGGTGGTGACCTAACATAATCGTTTGTAGTGCTTTCGCTGAAAAGCATATTTGAAATCGGACACTTTGGTGGGATTAACAACAAGATTACCTTTAAAATGACACATGTATGTTTGAGGAATTTTAATTATGAGATTTCTGTTGTTTGAATTTGGCGCCCTGCACTTTCACTGGCTGTTGTCATATCGATCTCGTTAGCGGGGTGCAGCCATAAGAAGTTAAACAGGTCAACATTCACAAGGCCGCAGGGCCAGACGGATTAGCATGACGTGTACTCCGAGTATGCGCTGACCAACTGGCAAGTGTCTTCACTGACATTTTTAACCTCTCCCTGTCTGAGTCTGTTATACCAACATGTTTCAAGCCGACCACCATAGTTGATGTGCCCAAGAACACTAAAGTAACCTGCCTAAATGACTTCCGACCCGTAGCACTCATGTCTGTAGCCATGAAGTGCTTCGAAAGGCTGGTCATGGCTCACATCAACACCATTATCCCAGAAACTCTAGACCCACTCCAATTTGCATACCACCCCAACAGATCCACAGATGATGCAATCTCTATTGCACTCCACACTGCCCTTTCCCGCCTGGACAAAAGGAACACCTATGTGAGAATGCTATTCATTGACTATAGCTCATTGTTCAACACCATAGTGCGCTCAAAGCTCATCACTAAGCTAAGGACCCTGGGACTAAACACCTCCCTTTGCAACTGGATCCTGGACTTCCTGACGGGCCTCCCCATGTGGTAAGGGTAGGAAACAACACATCCACCACACTGATCCTCAACACAGGGGCCCCTCAGGGGTGTGTGCTCAGTCCCCTTMTGTACTGCCTGTTCACTCATGACTGCACGGTCAGGCACGACTCCAACACCATCATTCAGTTTGCCGATGACACAACAGTGGTAGGCCTGATCACCGACAACGATGAGACTGCCTATAGGGGGGAGGTCAGAGACCTGAACGTGTGGTGCCAGGACAACAACCTCTCCCTCAATTTGATCAAGACAAAGGAGATGATTGTGGACTACAGGAAAAGGAGGACCGAGCACACCCCCATTCTCATCAAGGGGGCTGTAGTGGAGCAGGTTGAGCGCTTCAAGTTCCTTGGTGTCCACATCACCAACAAACTTTCATGGTCCAAGCACACCAAAACAGTTGTGAAGAGGGCACGACAAAACCTACTCCCCCTCAGGAGACTGAAAAGATTCGGCATGAGTCCTCAGATCCTCAAAAGGTTCTACAACTGCACCATCGAGAGCATCCTTACTGGTWGCATCACTGCCTGGTATGGTAAATGCACGGCCTCCGACCGAAAGGCACTACAGAGGGTAGTGTGTACGGCCCAGTACATCACTGGGACCAAGCTTCCTGCCATCCAGGACCTCTATACCAGGAGGTGTCAGAGGATGGCCCTAAAAATTGTCAAAGACTTCAGCCACCATAGTCATAGACTGTTCTATGGCTTGGGGGTAAAAACTGTTTAGAAACCTCTTGGACCTAGACTTGGTGCTCTTGTAGCAAGCTGTACAAGAGCGCCAAGTCTAGGTCCAAGAGGTTTCTAAACAGCTTTTACCCCCAAGCCATAATATTCCTGAACATCTAATCAAATGGCTACCCAGACTATTTGCATTGACCCGCCCCCCCCCCATATTTTACACTGCTGCTACTCTGTTATTATCAATGCATAGTCACTTTAATAACTCTACCTACATGTACATACTATTCTCAATTACCACGACTAACCGTGTCACCGTACATTGACTCTGTACCGGTACCCCCTGTATATATCCTCGCTATTGTTATTTTACTGCTGCTGCTTAATTATTTGTTACTTTTATTTCTTATTCCTTTTTTTTTTTTTTTTTGCTTTATATGCTTTATTTTATAATTTTTTGTTAAACTGCATTGTTGGTTAGGGGTTATAAGTAAGCATTTCACTGTAAGATCTACACCTGTTGTATTTGGCGCATGTGACAAATAAATATATATTTTTTTAAATCATGACTGTGTCAGTCCTGCTGTCCTGTAGCTATGTTGCATAGGTAGAATATCCTCATAGACCAAGATGACAGCTCATCCTGTGTCAGCAAGGCCACCTGGCTGTGCTAATTAAATAGGTTGCATATTTCCCATGTACCAAGATGACAGCTCATCTTGCCTCATCGAATGTACTTAGCGGTGCGTCATATGAGAAATAGACATAGTGCTACATTAGATCATGCTACACATATTTAATATTCCCACATAGGCCTAGAAGACAATAATTGAATGGTAAAATGACCTTAGCTGGTCTATTGAGAGCTCCTAAACGGCAATGAGTTTCACTGCCAGTACCATGCCTCATTAAGTTGGCTTTAATGGACTCAGGCGTGGTCAATAGCCTAGATGTTGCCGTCTTTGCTGGATACTTCATATAAAGTATATTGCATATACAGTGGGGTACAACATGATTGACATCGCTGATAAAGATGAGCAATAATGACAGTATAAAATAAATAATTCATAACTATTTTGTATGCTCAATTTAAAAAATAATTATTTTATACTAATAGAGAAAAATATTTTGTTGAACAAGTAATGCTTTTTTTGTCAAATTTATAGGTTCAAAATTATTGCCACRCATAAAGATTCTTATAAATAAAGTAGTCAAAAGTTTAGTATTTGGTCCCGTCTTCCATGCATGCAATGACTACATCAAGCTTGTGCAGTTTTGTCACACAACCTAATGTCACAGATGTCTCTTTAGAGGGAGACGTCGCAAGTTCAAGACCTTCACATCTGAGGAGTATTTCTACTAAAGCCCTTTTTTTTTTACGTGAAAAACATATTCTGATTGGCTGGCCTGGCGCCCAGTGGGTGGGCCTGGGAGGGCATAGGCCCACCCACTGGGCTGCGCCCCTGCCCAGTCATGTGAAGTCCATAGATTAGGGCCTAATTTATTTATTTAAATTGACTGATTTCCTTATACGAACTGTAACTCAGTTAAATCGTTGAAATTATTCCAGGTTGCGTTTATATTTTTGTTCAGTATAGTATGATATGTTATGTTTAGGATGGTTACATAAGACAGATGGTTAATTAAGGCAAAAACAAAAGTAAGGTGGTTGGTCGGAGGCTTAACTTAAACTTCTAGCAAACCAAAGGTTGCGAGTTTGAATCTCATCACGGACAACTTTAGCATTTTAGCTAATTAGCAACTTTTCAACTACTTAGCATGTTAGCTAACCCTTCCCCCCTAACCTTAACCCTAACCCCTAGCATAGCTAATGTTAGCAAGCACGCTAGCATTAGCCACCTAGCTAGAATTTGTAACATATTGTACATTTTACAACTTCATAACATATAATACAACTTYTAATTCGTAACATATCATATGAAATGGGTGATTGACATCCACAAATAAATACATACCATACGAAATGAGGTGACTCGGATTAAAGTACAGAATAATACGAATTGCCCTGAGACCAGATTGAGTAGAATGGTTTGAATTTCTCCCTGAACACAATGGCTGCCATTTTCAGACCATTCTGGAACTTTGAAGTTTCATGACATAGCCCCTCTTGTAATTTAATAGGTTCTCTCTGCAGAAGAGTATCTACAGTGGTTCTTCCTTTAAAAGTTGTCATACCTGCAGCACAGCTTTGCCAGGTGCTACGGAATGGTATCGCATGTTGGAGTGCATGAAGTCATAGTATTTTACTGTCAGCCATTGTTGCCATTAATGCTAGTTCGACCACCAGAGGGCATCTCTGTAGGCTAACTATTCTAGATACACTCCCTCTCTAACAGAAACAGAAACAGAAACCACAGAACACAAACTAACAGTGGAGGCTCCTTAGAGGAGGAAGTTGATCACCATCCTACTCAGTGAAATGTCATAAAATAAAAAATTGTCAAACATTTAAAAAAGTTATCCTTTTTAGATAAAACTATACTAAATATATACATTGTCACCAAATAATTGATTAAAACACACTGTTTTGCAATGAAGGTCTAGTAACTTCAACAGCATTCTCTGGGGTAGCACCATGGTGTAACCGTAGGACAGCTAGCGTCCATTTGACATCTTCCGGCGCCGAAAAGAGATGGCCGCCTCGCTTCGCGTTCCTTGGAAAATATGCAGTATTTTGTTTTTTTACGTGTTATTTCTTACATCGGTACCCCAGGTAATCTTAGGTTTCATTACATACAGTCGGGAGGAACTACTGAATATACGATTAACGTCAACTCATCATCGTTCCTACCAGGAATATGAGCTTTCCCGAAACGGGATCCAAGGTGTTTGCCTTCCACCCAATACAATGGATCTGATCCCAGCCGGCGACCCTGTGCGACGCCGAAAAAGGGGCAAACGAAGGCGGTCTCGTGGTCAGCTTGCGATTCGGAGACGGCACATCGCGCTCCACTCCTAGCATACTACTCGCCAATGTCCAGTCTCTTGACAAAAGGTTGATGAAATCCGAGCACGGGTAGCATTCCAGAGAGACATCAGGGATTGCAAAAGTGCTCTGCTTCACGGAAACATGGCTAACTCAAGGGACGCTAACGGAGTCGGTGCAGCCAGCTGGTTTCTTCTGATGCATCGCGCCGACAGAAACAAACATCTCTTCCGGTAAGAAGAGGGCGGGGGGTATGCCTTATGATTAACGAGAAGTGGTGTGATCATCAAAACAACACACAGGAACTCAAGTCATTCTGTTCACCTGATCTAAAACTCCTCACAAATCAAATGTCGACCGCATTATCTACCAAGGGAATTCTCTTCAATCATAATCACAGCGCTATTATTCCCCCCCAAGCAGGACACATCGATGGCCCTGAACGAACTTTATCTGACTTTGTGTAAACTGGAAACCACACACCCTGAGGTGCATTCATCGTAGCTGGGGATTTTTAACAAGGCTAATCTAAAAACAAAACTCCCTAAATTCTATCAGCATATCGATTGTGCTACCAGGGCTGGAAAACCCTAGACCATTGTTATACTAATTTCCCCGACGCTTATAAGGCCCTCCCCCGCCCCCCTTTCGGAAAAGCTGACCACGACTCCATTTTGTTGATTCCAGCCTACAAACAGAAACTCAAACAACAAGCTCCCGCGCTCAGGTCTGTTCAACGCTGTCCGACCAATCTGAATCCACGCTCAAGACTGCTTCATCACGCGGATTGGAATATGTTTCCGCATCGCGTCCAACAACAATATGTAGAATAGCTGATTCGGTGAGCGAGTTCATTAGGAAGTGCATTGACGAGTGTCGTACCCACAGCAACGATAAAAACATCCCAAACCAGAAAACCGTGGATTGACGGCAGCATTCCGTGTGAACTGAAAGCGCGAACCACTGCTTTTAACCAGGGCAAGGTTAGACCGGAAGCATGACGAATACAAACAGTGTAGCTATTCTCTCCGCAAGCAATCAAACAGGCTAAGTCTCAGTACAGAGACAAATCGAGTCGTAATTCAACAGCTCAGACACGAAGAGGTAGTGTGGCAGGGTCTTACAGTCAATCACGGATTACAAAAAGAAAACCAGCCCCGTCGCGGACCAGGATGTCTTGCTCCCAGACAGGCTAAACAACTTTTTTGCCGCTTTGAGGACAATACAGTGCCACTGACACGGCCCGCCTACGCAAAACCTGCGGGCTCTCCTTCACTGCAGCCGAGGTGAGTAAAACATTTAAACGTTAACCCTCGCAAGGCTGCAGGCCAGACGGCATTCCCCAGCGCCGTCCTCAGAGCATGCGCAGACCAGCTGGCTGGGGTTGTTACGGACATATTCAATCAATCCTTCCCAGTCTGCTGTTCCCAATGCTTCAAGAGGGCCACCATTGTTCCTGTTCCCAAGAAAAGCTAAGGTAACTGAGCTAAACCGGCTACCGCCCCGTAGCATCCACTTCCGGTCATCATGAAGTGCTTTGAGAGAGACTTAGTCAAGGACCATATCACCTCCACCCTAGCGGAACCCAGACCCACTCCAATTTGCTTACCGACCCAATAGGTCCACAGACGACGCAATCGCAACCACACTGCACACTGCCCTAACCCATCTGGACAAGAGGAATACCCATGTGAGAATGCTGTTCATCGATTACAGCTCAGCATTTAACCCATAGTACCTCCAAACTCGTCATCCAGCTCGGAACCCTGGTCTCGACCCCGCCCTGTGCAACTGGGTCCTGGCTTCCTGACGGGCCGCCCCCAGGTGGTGGTGATGGTAGGTAAACAAACATCTCCACCCCGCTGATCCTCCACACTGGCGGCCCACAAGGGTGCGGTCTGAGCCCTCCCTGTACTCCCTGTTCACCCACGACTGCGTGGGCCATGCACGCCTCCAACTCAATCATCAAGTTTGCGGATGACACTACAGTGGTAGGCTTGATTACCAACAACGACGAGCGGCCTACAGGGAGGAGGTGAGGGCCCTCGGAGGTGGTGTTCAGGAAAATAACCTCACACTCAACGTCAACAAAACAAAGGAGATGATTGTGGACTTCAGGAAACAGCAGAGGGAGCACCCCCCTATCACATCGACGGTCGTAGTGGAGAAGGTGGAAAGTTTTAAGTTCCTCGGTGTACACATCACGGACAAACTGAATTGGTCCACCCACACAGACAGCGTTGTGAAGAAGGCGCAGCAGCGCCTCTTCAACCTCAGGAGGCTGAAGAAATTCGGCTTGTCACCAAAGCACTCGACACAACTTCTACAGATGCACAATCGAGAGCATCCTGTCGGGCTGTATACCGCCTGGTACGGCAACTGCTCCGCCCACAAACCGTAAGGCTCTCCAGAGGGTAGTGAGGTCTGCAGAACGCATCACCAGGGGCAAACTACCTGCCCTCCAGGACACCTACACCACCCGATGTCAAGGAAGGCCATAAAGATCATCAAGGACAACAACCACCCAAGCCACTGCCTGTTCACCCCGCTATCATCCAGAAGGCGAGGTCAGTACAGTGCTCAAAGCAGGGGACCGAGAGACGTGAAAACAGCTTCTATCTCAAGGCCAGAGACTGTTAAACAGCCACCACTAACATTTGAACGGCCCGCTGCCACATACTGACTCAACTCCAGCCACCTTTAAAAAGGGGAATTGATGGAATTATGTAAAAATGTACCACTAGCCACTTTAAACATGCCACTTAATACAAGTTTACATACCCTACATTACCATCTCATAATGTATATACTGTACTCGATATCATCTACTGCATCTTGCCATCTTTATGTAATACATGTACCACTAGCCACTTTAAACTATGCCACTTTATGTTTACCATACCCTACAGTACTCATCTCATATGTGATCTCTTATCACTGCTATCTGCCATGCCGTTCTGTACCACCACTCATTCATATATCTTTATGACATATTCTTATCCCTTTACACTTGTGTGTGTGTGTAAGGTAGTAGTTGTGGAAATGTGTAGGTTAGATTACTGTTGGTTATTACTGGCATTGTCGGACTAGAAGCACAAGCATTTCGCTACACTCGCATTAACATCTGCTAACCATGGGTATGTTCTAATAAAATTTGATTTGATTGATGTTGATTTTTCCTCTGGCTACAAGTGACTTCAAAATAAAAACTAGGGGGCTCGTAGGCCTCACCCCCTTCCATAGATTTTACTACCCTTCCGTGAGGACGGCTCCAACCAATCAAAGCTTTTGCAGTATGAACTGACATGTTGTCCATCCAATCATAGGATTAGGTCAGAGAATGAAATTAGTGTGTTGTATTGGGATTGTGCCACAAATGTGGGTGGGGGGGGGGGGGGGGTTCTAATGTGTTGATGAAGTCTGAGTAGTTCGGTAACTTACTGGATAGAGATTGAGAGTGAAAGTGATATTTTAGCATTTTGGGGAAATTATTCAATTCAAATTAATTTCCTCAAATTACAGGAGACGGAGGAGGTAGATAATTCGTTTTCTTGATTTTAGAACTAACTTCAGTAGCAAGTAGCAGTAGCTAACTAGCTACCAGTGCGAGCATGCAGTTTTCAGCACCAGAAGTGCAGAATGGCCAATGCTACCAAAAATGTTCTGGACTTTTTGTTGAAGAACACCTTTCTCTGGGGTACATGGAAAAGATGTGAATTTAAACCGAGGTGAATTTAAACCGAGGGTCAACTTCTGCCTGAAATCAGTTTCATGAAGAAGGATGAAAAATGTATTGCGTTCAATACCAATTTGTATAGAAAAGAATATCTGGTTTATAGGGAGCCATTCATCAAGCTGCCTGTATTGCTGGCCTTGCCTGCTTTTTGGAAAGTCTGAGCCTTGGGCGAAAGCAAGGTAGGTACAGTGACCTGAAGAACATCAATCGTTCAGCTAAGCGGGCATTAAAAAGCAGGGAGCATATCAGTGGAGGACCATCCTCCTCAGTGAATTTCAGAACATGATTTTTTATAGTGAAACATGAAAGCTATTTTTAGATAAAACTATACTAAATAGATTCACATGTAACCAAATAATTGATTAAGACACTGTTTTGCAATAAAGGAATACACTAGCCTCAGTGGTACTTTGTAGGGTAGCACCATGGTGTATCTGGAGGACAGCTAGCTTCCATCCTCCCCTGGGTACATTGACGTCAATATAAAACCTAGGAGGTTAATGGTTCTCACCCACTTCCATAGACTTACACAGTAATTATGATAACTTCCGAAGGACGTCTTCCAACCTATCAGAGCTAGTACTGAAAGCATAGCTAGCTAGCTGTGTGTAGCGGGGGGGGGGGGGTTCGCCAGGTGACAGACATTCGATTTGTTGTGAACTGAAATCCACAAGCGAAGGGAAAAGGTGAGAGGAGGAGAGCACATAGATAGATGCGAGAAGGAATTATACACAATATACAACGAGCTGTTTGTATGTGGCTGCTATGAAAGTAAACTGTGTTTGCTTGTGATCAGGGGTGTATTCATTGCGCCGATTCTGTTGAAAAACGTTTCTTGAACTGAAGTAAACCGTATGAAACGGGGATAAACATACCTGAATTTGTCCAATAGAAACTCTTGTTTGCAACTGTTGGACTAATGATTACACCCTAGATCAGTTAGATGCAGGCAAGTGTGCAAAGCGGTATTGAATGTGTCACTGTCTGTCACCTTGATTACTAAAAATTCTCTCGACCTGTGCACCTACGTTTGAAACTTTCATTCACAGGCTATGTTGAACCAATCTCATAGTGGGTGAAGGAAAATTTGAGTATCACGTAGTAGCCTAAACATATCGATGTTATATTGAGCTGGGTGAATGGAATATGAATGACAGTCATCAAAAATCCAGTTATAGAAATAAGCCCATGTTAATAAAACAAAAACATCATCCTCCCTCATTTTATATGGCACCGACCGCCCCTGGAGCACATAAACTCAAAAAAAAGAAACGTCCTCTCACTGTCAACTGTGTTTATTTTCAGAAAACTGAACATGTGTAAATATTTGTATGAACATAACAAGATGCAACAACTGAGACATAACCTGAACAAGTTCCACAGACATGTGACTAACAGAAATTGAATAATGTGTCCCTGAACAAAGGGGGGGTCAAAATCAAAATCAAAAGTAACAGTCAGTATCTGGTGTGGCCACCAGTTGCATTAAGTACTGCAGTGCATCTCCTCCTCATGGACTGCACCAGATTTGCCAATTCTTGCTGTGAGATGTTACCCCACTCTTCCCACCAAGGCACCTGCAAGTTCCCGGACATTTCTGGGGGGAATGGCCCTAGCCCTCACTCTCCGATCAAACAGGTCCCAGACGTCCTCAATGGGATTGAGATCCGGGCTCTTTGCTGGCCATGGCAGAACACTGACATTCCTGTCTTGCAGGATATCACACACAGAATGAGCAGTATGGCTGGTGGCATTGTCATGCTGGAGGGTCATGTCAGGATGAGCCTGCAGGAAGGGTACCACATGAGGGAAGAGGATGTCTTCCCTGTAACACACAGCGTTGAGATTGCCTGCAATGACAACAAGCTCAGTCCAATGATGCTGTGACACACCGCCCCAGGCCGTGACGGACCCTCCACCTCCAAATCGATCCCGCTCCCGAGTACAGGCCTCGGTGTAACGCTCATTCCTTCGACGATAAACGCGAATCTGACGATCACCCCTGGTGAGACAAAACCGCGACTCGTCAGTTAAGAGCACTTTTTGCCAGTCCTGTCTGGTCCAGCGACGGTGGGTTTGTGCCCATAAGCAACGTTGTTGCCGGTGGTGTCTGGTGAGGACCTGCCTTACAACAGGCCTACAAGCCCTCAGTCTAGCCTCCCTCAGCCTATTGCGGACAGTCTGTGCACTGATGGAGGGATTGTGCGTTCCTGGTGTAACTCAGGCAGTTGTTGTTGCCATCCTGTACCTGTCCCGCAGGTGTGATGTTCGGATGTACCGATCCTGTGCAGGTGTTTACACGTGGTCTGCCACTGTGAGGACGATCATCTGTCCACCCTGTAGCGCTGTCTTAGGCGTCTCACAGTACGGACATTGCAATTTATTGCATTGGCCACATCTGCAGTCCTCATGCCTCCTTGCAGCATGCTTAAGGCACGTTCATGCAGATGAGCAGGGACGCTGGGTATCTTTCTTTTGGTGTTTTTCAGTCAGTAGAAAGGCCTCTTTAATGTTCTACGTTTTTATAACTGTGACCTCTTTATGCGCCTTCTCACAAAACGCTGTCTGTGTGAATTGGTTCCACCCCAACAGACAGCGTTGTGAAGAAGGGCGTAGCAGCGCCTCTTCAACCTCAGGAGCTGAAGAAATTCGGCGTGTCACCCAAAAGCACTCAAAACTTCTAACAGATGCCAACTCGAGAGATCCCGTCGGCGTGATCACCGCCCTGTACGGCAACTGCTCACGCACCACACGCGTAAAGCCTCTCCAGAGGGTAGTGAGGTCTGCACAACGCATCACGGGGTAAACTACCTGCCCCAGACACCTTACAGCACCCGATGTCACAGGAACGGCATAAAGATCATCAAGGACAACAACCAACCCGGCCACTGCCTGTTCAACCCGCTATCATCCAGAAGGCGAGGTCAGTACAGGTGCATCAAAGCAGGGACCGAGAGACTGGAAAAACAGCTTCTATCTCAAGGCCATCAGACTGTTTAACAGCCACCACTAAACATTTAGTGGCCGTTGCCAAACATACTGACTCAACTCCAGCCACTTTAATAATGGGAATTGATGGAAATTATGTAAAAATGTATCACTATCCACTTTAAACAATGCCCACTATATAAATGTTTACATACCCTACATTATCATCTCATATGTATATGTAAATACTGTACTGTATATCATCCACTGCATCTTGCCATCTTTATGTAATACATGTATCACTAGCATTTTAAACTAATGCCATTTAGTTTACATTACCCTACATTACTCATCTCATATGTATAGACTGTTCACTATCCATCTACTGCATCTTGCCTATGCCGTTCTGTACCATCACTCATTCATATATCTTTATGTACATATTCTTTATCCCTTACACTTGTGTGTATAAGTAGTAGTTGTGGAATTGTTAGGTTAGATTACTTGTTGGTTATTACTGCATTGTCGGAACTAGAAGCACAAGCATTTCGCTACACTCGCATTAACATCTGCTAACCATGTGTATGTGACAAATAAATTTGATTTGATTTGACCTTAATTGCCTACCGTCTGTAAGCTGTTAGGGTCTTAACGACCGTTCCACAGGTGCATGTTCATTAATTGTTTATGGTTCATTGAACAAACATGGGGAACAGTGTTTAAACCCTTTACAATGAAGATCTGTGAAGATATTTAGATTTTTACAAATTATCGTTGAAAGACAGGGTCCTGAAAAAGGTGCATTTCTTTTTTTGCTGAGTTTAAATGCCCACATCAGATTCAAGCTTCTTGGGAAAAGCCGCATCGATCATGTAATGGACGAATGTCTGTGAATTCAAGCCGCGCAACACAAAGAGAAAGTAAGAAACAGGGATGTTCTCAAACAGCTTATTGACACCACTGCATTTTTGAGTATGCAAGACTTGGCTTTTAGAGGACACGACGAGAAGGAAAGTTCTGCTAACAAGGGCAACTACAAGGAGCTTGCAGAGGTAATTGCACTTTACGGTGCTTTACTTGATGAACATATGGAACTTTCGACTGTCTTTTCTGGAATGTAGAAATCAATTCAGAATGATTTTATAGCTTCCATCGCATTATACATTAAAAGTTAGATTAAAGAGAGAAGTTGACGCACCTACATTTTTTCAAGCGTGCTCAAGAACGCTTTCCACTTTCCGTCTGTATTGATTTAGCAAAGGAGATAACACATAATCACTTCGGACAGACACAAGCAAAAACTGATTACTTGAATGTCGCAGCGGCCTAGCCTACACCCAAACATTAGAGATCGGACATGCTGTATGGGATGAAAACAAGAKAATTTTTCAGTCTGATCAACTGTAGGCTACTAATAATAGCAGTTTCATACAGCCTATGCGCCCTGTCCATCTGGTCAGGGTAAACAAATTGGTAAAGTTATGTATTTATAGTACATTTTTGTGTCAGGAGAAAATGTGAATGTGATCAAATGTGGTTTATATTCAAACTTGTGCTGACTAAGCTGCCTATACTTTTAACTGGATTTAATCAATCAACATAATAGTGATGATAGATGTGAGTTAATGTTTTATTGGGCCTACAGTTGCATTGGCCTGCATGACCCAAATATGCATAAAGCAAGCTCAGCCCTGTGAGTTCTGTTGTCTATTAGTTGTTGTCTCTGGTTCTGGGTAGAGGAAATCCCCCTCTTAATCTAGTCTAAATATAATTCATATGAACAAGTATACGTATGGGTTTTCTTTTTAAAAACATGTGACCTGATTAAGAAAAACTGGTCCCGTCATAGCCCATGTAAAACCTTTTTACAACGGATTAATCACTGTCATACCTTATATGGTCCAGAGTTTTCCTGGTCAGGTTAACAGATAAGGAAAAACTTGGCCCACCACTCTGGGACCTATGGTGCCACCAGTCTCCTTGCAGTTGTCAGTTATTGTCAGGTATGTGGATGATCAGGGCTTTATTCAGGAATGTTTCTTTGGCTACTTTGATCTGTCAAATGGGCGAGATGCTCAGACTGTATGACTTTGTGAATTCTGAGATGTCTGAGTTTAACCTACGATAGCGCAGCTGTTAAGGAATGCATCTGCTATTTGTATTTACGGCTACTGTAAGTCCCTTCCTATTCCCTGATTTAGAGGTGATAACCACTCCACTGAAGCCACGTCTCATGTGCCCACTCATCCACTGTTTCCTCTCCAAGCACTATGAGTACCCCTATCAATTTTCTCTCATTACTGTATGTAGAGTCAATCACACACACACAAACACAATCACATTATTGCACATAAATTGTTTTACTTCTTGCTTGGACTAACTCATTCTTAGCTCTTTTGTCTAGCTATGTAGTGTATTGTGTTGTTATTTTTTGTCTTCCCAGTCAAATCCTGTCTTTCCTTCAGTGGAAGAGTTGGGCTCTTCCCCAACACCATCCATCCATGATGAGCCTGTCCTGCACTGAAGCCTCTGAACACCTCAAATCATGCCTCATACCCCCATTCAATCACTGTTGTGATCCCTTCCCAACACTGTGTAAGTAGCCCTCTCATTCCCATTCCCTATAATATTGTACTATAAATGTCTTCATTAAATGCTTTAGGTTAAAATACTTAGTCTTTGACGATTTTTGAAACATGCTTTGTCATCTCCGTGTGTTCCGCGCCTATACTGTGGGTCTCTCGTCCTCCTAAAATGTTCAAGTCACCAGCCTCCACTTCTAACTAAGACTGTACTCTAAGACAGAGATTCAGTTTACACAGACCACTAACACAGCCCACTAACGGTTCTCAATGCACTCATAGTCTCACAGAGAAAGAGACAGATTTAGAGACACACAGAGAGAGAGACAGATGCAGAGACCGATTACACAGACCACATAGCACCAACAATTCTGGATACACAGAGAAAGTTTAAACAGACCACACAGAGCACTAACCACAAAAAATACACTCCCTGTCTAAGAAACAGAGACCACAGAGCCAACCTCAAGACCGTTTACACATACCACATGGTATGGCCAGTATCCCCACCAGCCACGGCCAGTGGCAGTTATGCACAGTGTAGTTCTACTCACCATAGAGTATGTTGATGAGGGATATAGGCATCACTAGTATCCCCACCAGAATGTCGGCCACGGCCAGAGACCTCAGGAAGAAGTTGGTGGCATTCTGAAGCTTTTTCTCCAATGAGACAGCTAGGATGACCAGGATGTTTCCACACACCGTCAGCACGATGATGACCAGGATGAGGAGTGCCGGCCAGTTCTTCTCCTTCAAATACAATCAAACTTTATTTGTATGGCACCATAGAAAGAGAATGACTAGAACAGCCATAGAATATCTGAATCTCTGACCTTGGCAAATGACTGGTAAACTCATGGGTACACTCAAAATGGCTAACCTGGTATTGTAGTGATTGTTGCACTATATATAGCATAAAAAAWTAATAATAATAATAGAGATAAATAAAACACACTAACCTTCATGGTCGGTGCTCGAATCACCGCCTCTGCCTGCGACGACCCCAACGACAGGTTAGCGTCTACTCCTCCAGCCCCGACTCCCCAGGGTAGACTCTGGTTGAGTCCAAGGTAGGTGGAGTTGTTCCCCCCTGGCAAGACCATCCAGCCCCCTACCTCCAGAGAGTCCGTGGCGGAGGATCCGAACCCGCTCAGTAGGGCTACCCCTCCTGGACTTCCCATCCTGGGATGGTCTCCTGAGGCCTAGAGGTCCTGGCTGGACCTGCACTACTCCCCTGTCACCACTAGAGGGACCAACCAAGAGGACCATGCGACATCAACAGACTTGGGATTGGTTTGGTTAGGGATAAAGACGTGTTGTCTTGTAATGGGTAGTCCAAGTTCAGGTCCACTTAGAAAGTCTAGAGACTTGGAATTGATTTAATCTGGGTTCCGGGTGAAAATAGTGTTAGAGTGGGATCTWGTTACGGTTTAGTTAAGTTCACAAAATGGATAGTCAAGACTCCAGGTTTAGGTCCACTTGAAAGTAAAGGAAGAGTTGATTGGTGGTTATATTTCCTCTTATACAGTGGAGAAGGAGAACGCCCCAGGATAAGCTCTTCTTCAGAAGTCACATGTGAAGGACAAGCTGAGTTGGTCAGTGTTGCCCATTGTTTCATGTTTTTGGTAACTTTAGAGTAGAAGACCCAATGTTTCTATGTTTAGAAAGCTCTAGAGAAAGGGAATACAAAAACATTGAGTTTTACTCTCTCTCTTTCAATCTCTCATTGTGTGTACATGAGTGTGTGCACAGATCTATGTGTATATGTGTGTATGTGTGTGTGTGTATTTATGTGTGTGTGTGTGTGTGTGTGTGTATCTACTTGTATATTGTTCATACTGTCTATATACACCACATATTTATATTCCGACATGACTCTTTCTGATATTGCACGTTGTGATATTTTTTAATCTCTAGTTTCTTCTTTTTTAAACTTTTTTTCCCTCTTGGGATGATTTGTGTATTATTATTGTACTGTTAGACATTTACTGAACTGCTGGTGCTAGAAACAAAAGCAATTCACTGCACCTGCTTTAACATCTACTAATCTGTGTACAAATAAACTTGGATTTGATTCGATTTTTTAAGATAAACAGCCTACAGCCTCGAACACTGTAATCCCACATATAAATCTAATGCAGTTTGTGAGGCTTAGAATAATGAAATGGCTACATTAATGGGATACAGTTTGTTTATATGACGCGGTTCAGATGATACATCCCAGACCAAGAGAGCGCTACAGGCAATGCAGTTAAACAGGGCTATAAAACAGCAATACATAAAACAGAAAATAGATAAGATTTGGCATGCGTCCTCAGGTTCTCAAAAATTCTATAGCTGCACCGTAGAGAGCATCCTGACCAGTTGCATCACCGCCTGGTATGGCAACTGCTCGGCATCTGACCGTAAGGCACTATAGAGGGTAGTGCGTACGGCCCAGTACATCACTGGGGCCAAGCTTCCTGACATCCAGGATCTATATAATAGGCGGTGTCAGAGGAAGGCCCAAAAAAGTGTCAAAGACTCCAGTCACTCCAGTCAGTTGTTGTGTGTGGGATGAGACCAATGTACAGCACCAGTCAAAAGTTTGGACACACCTACTCATTCAAGGGTTTTTCTTTATTTTTACTATTTTCTTTATTGTAGAATAATAGAGAAGACATCAAAACTATTAAATAACACATATGGAATCATGTAGTAACCAAAAAAGTGTTAAACAAATCAAAATATATTTTCTATTTTAGATTCTTCAAAGAAGCCACCCTTTGCCTTGATGACAGCTTTTGTGGATTAGGGCCAAGAGTGTGCTTGTTCTCTCTCTTATCCTGTAGCCAGTCCATGAAGTAAGGTTGTATGATCAATTCTAATTTCTTAGGCTTCTAGGCCTCTGGCCTAGTAGGCATCTCTTTGTGTATGCTTTGTTCTGTAAGTTAACTTTAGGATCTATATGCCTAGAATAATACTTTGTTAATGTCAGCATTGCCTTGTAACTTAAGCTTTATGCCTTGTATGTGAATTCGTTCATTTTATTATGTAATTAAATACAATTAAATAAACATTTCTTGATTGCCTATTACTGTAAATCAACCATAGTCTCTTCCATATTGCTTTTTATCTTATGAGTCAGACAAACATTTTAATAGGCTAATTGCTTAGTCTTATTACGAGTCGCATGTTAGGTATGTTTACAATATGCATATGTAGCGTGGTTCATTCTGCGTTGTGTACTTTTAATTAGGACACTGCCACAACTGGAGGTCTGCTGGTTGGATTTAAAAAAAAATTGCCCTGCACACGAAGAGACAACACACAATATCTTAGCCCTTGGCGCAGTCACAGCTCTCAGGCACCTCGCTAGCTGAAGGCCAGGCAAAGGAGAACAATAAGGGTGTATGGAAATACAGATAGCCCGCGATGGACCAAACCAAAATATACAAAACTTTTACAATCACGTGTATGTACAGTATAGATATGAAAAAGTGTTTGTACACCAAAAAAATAACATTAGCTTTGCAGCTGTAATATAATAAAAAAAACACACTGAAATATTATTATTATTATCAAATTATTAACATCCCCTCTTGACCTGGCCTATTCGAACTGGTCCTTGTGTGCAATTTGGTGCATAATCTAGGGGAACAACATCACACTGCTATATTCATCCCCACTGTTTTACACTAGATTATAGGCACAAAACAAAACACATTACCTCGAAGGTAACAAAGCAAAGAAAGAAAAAAAACATTTCACACCCACAGGGCGACAGAGTAACCCAGTGTAGTCCCTTAATTCTAGACCCACAAATGGTCGACCAGCTGAAAAGATATCCCGTGAAGGATTAGGAAAAATAAGGGGTAGCTAATCCCTTATTCAACCGTATACGAAAATTGCCACATACATTTTATGTTGATAGACTACACACAAAGTTGTATGAATTGTCAAATATATTAGACAAACCCACAAATCATTCTAAGACACGCCTAGATTACTACATATACATAAAAAGAAAAGGTAGGCAATATCCTACCGTCACTGAGAAACCWAGAACTGTTTCATTTCCTGTGTAGACATAGTTTGGATTAGCCTATTCACGTGCTTAATAAGTCTACCTAGTCTAGTCCGAACACCCTCACCCAAAAACCTAGCAGGAATGTCACAGACAGTACCAACCGTGCTCAGAAGTCTAACCTCAGGATGGGCAGTATTACAGCTCGGCATATTCGGAGCCAGCACACTTTCAGTTACCGACTCAACACTAGTAGTGTCAGACAACTGATCAGAATCCTGGTAGATTGTCACAGACCACACTGACAAAGCATCTTCAACCAAGGTAACATCATCTGTCACAGCATCATCCACACTGAATGGAGTTTCGCTACCAGAACTCTTGTAGGCTTCGGGGATATCTCTCTGGTCCACTTCTGCTGAGCACACCTCACTTAAGGGGACTTCATACGGTTGTTCCACTTCACTTCCATCAGCTGAGACTTCACAATCCTCTTGGAGCATCCTCCCAGAAGACTCAGGAAGGCCTGCTACCCAGTGGACAGTCCTGGCGTCACTCCCATCCATTTGGCRGGACTCTGCAGACATCTCAGAGATCACGTCACCACTCGATAGAGATCCGTGACCCTCAGGTTCCTCCCACGAAGGCAAAGGCAGAAAGTTGACTGGCATAATCAGGTTCCTATGCACAGTTCTGATGCGTCCAGTGGTAGGGTGTTTGATATGATATGTGTTCAGTGAGCTGTTCTTCGCCACAACAATGTACACCACACTCTCCCAGTGATCAGCCAGTTTCTTCTTGCCCCTCTCCCCCTTGTTAGCAAGTAGAACTCTGTCTCGCTTCTGCACCGTGTGACCCTTAGACCGTCTGTTGTAGACCTCAGCTGGTCTCTTTTGTTGCTCACTGGCATGCTGCTTGGCCAATGTCATGGCCTCTCTCAGATCCTCACCCAGAGACTGGATATACTTATCCACATCTACTGTGTCCCCATCCAATAGCACACTTTCAAACATAACATCTACCGGCAACCTAGGGGTGCGTCCAAACATCAAGAAGAAGGGCGGAAGTAGTCTCGTGAACAGTGCAGTTATAGGAGAACGTCAATGTGTCCAACATCTGAGGCCATTTAGCCTTGGACCTAGCTGGCAGAGCTCTAATCATTCCACCCAGTATGCGATTCAGACGTTCTGCTTGACCGTTACCCATGGGATGATATGGTGTGGTGTGGGACTTTTCAACACCAGATAACTGAAGTAATTCTGAAATAAGTGAACTCTCAAGGTTAGCACCCCTGTCAGAATGGATACAATCAGCGAACTCATAAATGCAGAAGATATTATTCCAGAGAACACAAGCGACAGTCTAAGCAGACTAGTTTGGAGATGGATACGCACAGGCCAGCTTAGTAAAGTGATCAGTCACTACTAACACATCAATAGACTTGTTATTTGAATCTTCTGCAGTCCAGAAATCAATACACACAAGTTCTAAAGGTGCCGTTGTCACAATGGAGACAAGTAGAGCTCTTGTTTCAGGCTCAGGTGCTTTACTCAACTCACATCTCTTACAGTGGGCCACGTATTCCTTGACATCCTTTTCCATAGATTCCCAGTAAAACCGCTGTCTCGTAAGCCACAATGTGCGCTGCTGACCGTGATGACCAGCATCATCATGAACTCCCTTCAACACAAGGCCTCTCAAAGACACAGGTACGATATACTGGAATATTTTCTTCTTACTCACTGGGTGTTTTGAGACACGATACAGAATCCCTAACCGTGTGGTGAGTTTTCCCCACTGTCTTAGAGTATAAACTGTCACGCCCTGACCTTAGAGATCCTTTTTATGTCTCTATTTTGGTTTGGTCAGGGCGTGAGTTGGGGTGGGCATTCTATGTTTTTGTTCTATGTTGTCCTTTTCTATGTGTTTGGCCGGGTGTGGTTCTCAATCAGAGGCAGCTGTCTATCGTTGTCTCTGATTGAGAACCTTACTTAGGTAGCCTTTTCCCACCTGTGTTTTGTGGGTAGTTGTTTTCTGTTTTGTGTTGCTGCACCTTACAGGACTAWTTCGTTTCGTTCACTCTCTTTGTTTTTTTTMTTGTTGTTTCAGTGTTCAGTTTATTTATTAATTTAAGATGAATACTTACCACACTGCGTTTTGGTCTCCTCCCTTAGACAATCGTTACATAAACTGTTTCTTTAGCTTCAAGGACTCGCTCTCTCCTAGATGGGCCCCGGCCTCTATCTACAAAGAACATGACTCGGTTGATGATAGGATCCAGTGACTGATTATCATACAGCTCCTTGTGTGTAAGGACAGGTAAAGGGCTCTGACCCATGGACATCAACTTCTCAAGGTGCTGCACATGTGAAACGGCCCTCACTGTGGCACCATCATCCCATCGGCGGTGGGCATGGATGACAGCAGACACCTCTTCACAGAAAGCCAACCCACTGACATCGTCTCCAGCTCTACTCAACTCACTCCAAGGAGCCATAGACGTTCTACAGCCAGCCTCGGGCTGCTCACAGGAGAGGCGGAACATGTCTTGAACATCATCCACTCGAAGACCTCTGGCTTCCTCCAGCAAGACATCATATGGAATTCTTGTCAGTCGGTGCAGAACTTTGGAGCGGCTCTCTGCTCAAAGTATCAGCAACGACATTCTTGGGCCCTGGTATGCACTGGATATCAAATCAAAGGGTGCCAGCTTTGCAACCCATCTCTGCTCGCATGCATCAAGTCTCGGCTTTGTAAGAATATTGTGTAAGGACCACCAGAGGGCAGGCTGGGCTCACAGATGGTAGCCCAACAAGGCATGGGAGACAAGGTAACCAGAGGCAATTGAGCACAGCTGACACTACTAATGAGATATTCTCCTTCCCCTATAAGAGAGAGTATGGAACCAACAGGAAAGGGGGAAGAACTAACTCTGGAAGATTGCCACCGAGAGAGAGGAGCTATCTATGAAGAACCATTAAGACGGTGACAATCCGGTGACTTTTGTTATAGTTTAAAAGACAATCATATTGTGTTCCTGTTTAATCTGGAGAAGAAGATTTTCATTGATTATATTGGAGTGTTTGTGTTGACCAAATGCCCTCAATATAGAATTGTGTTCAATCAAGAAACCTACTCCTGACTCGTTTGTTCCACCTTCCCACTTTAGAGTGACGCCCAATTAGTTGGTKCGCTCACATTGGTGGAGAATGTGGGTATCAGGTGGACGAGTTACACAAGGATAAGTGAGTAAATCAAGATTCTTCCAGTAGACCCGGAGGAACCATTCAAGAATGATGGATAACGCCCTACTACAACAATTGATCACGGCGCAG
>NC_036840.1:18666789-18698956 GCF_002910315.2 Salvelinus sp. IW2-2015 | reverse complement strand
CATAACTACCATAGAACTCCTGCAGGCGAGAACGGCGAGAAGAACCTAGAGTTAAGCCAGAGCGGCTGCTCACGCCATCTTACCTCGTCTCTCCAAGGAGGATGATATTGAGCCTTCCTCATGACCTTCGAAAGGACGCCACCTTGGAAGAGTGGCGCCCACAGAATGGGCGAGCGCATTAGCCCTCTTTTGACCGGGGTGGCTCAGGAAGGCCTATTTTGACTTGGATTGCCGCGAGCTGCGGACTATGGGCGACTAAAAACCGGAGATCCTATCCGGTACCAGCTGACTGCCAGAATAGGGCCGTAAAGTTCCATCAATGGACCATATCAGCTGACCAACCCGTCCGTGCCCAGATCTTTGCATTAATACGACTCGACGAAACAGTGGCTAGACCTGAAAAGGGAGTAGGACAGGTGATAGAGACTCTCGTAGTGGACAAGATATTGAGGGGAATTACCCAGTGACTTAAAAAGGGTTGTGGGGCAAGCCAACCGTTTGTCAGCGAGACATAGCAGGCGGTGGAAACATATCGGTCTACAGGGGAGTGTTTAAAAGTGACAAGGAGGAACGGAAGGATTCTTCCAATCCGACTACCACGACACGCCCCGGCGCGTCTGCCACCGGAAACGTCCAAACCCCCTACGGAGGTGGGAGAAGTCATCCCCCACACAGCAGGGTCGGTGGTTATAAATGTCAGTCTCCCGACCATTATGCCCCACAATGCCTAGCAGGACGAGCCCATGGTCACAAGAGTCATCACGGCCCACCCCCACACATCATCGGTTGAGGGGGCAGGATCAACACTGTGGTTAGCAGAAATAGCCCAGCCCAGAGATTCCAGTTCGAGTCGAGGACAAAGATGTGGTAGCCATTCTCGACTCGGGAAGTATGGTTACGTAGTAGAGGAGCGGCTGGTGACCTCCCGCAACACGCTACAGACACAAGTAGCCGTATCTTGTATCCATGGAGACACCACACTATTACCCCACTGTGAATCTGCCTATTCTCACTCCAAAAGGAAGGTGTACAGTCAGGGCAGGGAAAGTGCCCAGCTGAAGGTACCATTATTGATCGGGAGAGACTGTCCCCTATATAAGGAGCTCCGGCAGATGACGTTATGCACGGGAAGAAGGGGGACAGGAAAGAAGAGAAAACCCAAGCCCGAGGTAGTAGTCCTACAAGGAGACGTAGCTGCGTCCTCGTCCTCTGCAGCAGAGGAAGAAATAGCGACCAACGTTTACGACAGATATTCCAGGAAACCACCGATGAAGACACCTGTGAAGGGTTATACACAACACAGGAAGGAAGGAGCAACCAGGCGCTAAGGGATATATTTGAAGCTCCATCGAGGAGGGAACCTGGAAGGGATTCTCATCGGTCACCCTGAGGGGATGGGGAACAACCTCCACATCCCTCTACCGAGGTTGATCTGCCCAGGAATTAAAGGGACAGTTCGGCCTCGCAGCATAGAGACCCAGGCCTAAGGGAGGCCATGAGGAAGGTGAAGGTGATCGACGGGAGGAACGTTGACGGATCAGGTGAGCCCCCTCTTCCTTACTATGCAATCAGGCGGGGTCTCTTATACTGGGTCGTACGACGAAGGGGGAAAACCAGGAATTACTAATGGTGCCTAGACCATACAGGGATACAGTTCTACAGTTAGCCCATTCCCACGTCCTAGGAGGACACCTGGCACGAGACAAGACTATTGACAGAATCATGCAGATTCTATTGGCCCGGGTCACCCGGGATGTGGCCAGGTATTGTAGGACGTGTGATCAATGTCAACGTACAGCTCCACGGCCACACCTACGTAACCCTTTGATTCCTCTCCCCATCATAGAGACTCCCTTTGAACGCATAGCTATGGACCTCGTAAGACCCCTCCCAAAATCCGCCAGAGGACACGAGTACATCCTAGTGGTCATAGATTACGCTACCAAGTTCCCGGAGGCCATACCCCTGCGTAACATGTCGTCAAAGGGAATTGCCAGGAATTATTCATGATGTCTCTCGGGTGGGCCTCCCCAAGACGATCTTAACTGATCAGGGAACCCCATTCATGTCCGGTTGATGAAGGACTTGTGTCGGTTGTATCAGGTTCAACAGATACGTACAAGCATATCACCCTCAAACAGACGGGTTGTGTGAACGCTTGAACAAAACGATTAAAAGCATGTTGAGAAGAGTGGTGTCCCGAGATGGAAAAACTGGGACATGCTTCTCCCACACTTAATGTTTGCCCTGCGAGAAGTACCCCAAGCATTCCACTGGATTCTCTCCGTTTGAATTGCTCTATGGCAGACCCTGTCGAGGGATCTCGACTTAGCCAAGGAGACCTGGGAGACCCAACCATGCCCCTTTCGACTCAAATAACATATTAACCTGATGAGAGACCGCCTGTCAGCAGTGTGGCCCATAGTCAAGGAGCATATGGAGAAGGCACAAAGGACCAAGGCCGGGCCTATGATAAGTTCCGCCCCCCGTGAGTTCACCGTGGAGGAGAAAGTGATGGTGCTCGTGCCCACGGCCGAACATCGCTGTGCTTGTCTTTACAACCGTTCTCTTTCCATGTCATCCACAGGGCCGGATCGAGGAACGGGAATGCAGACGCGCTGTCCCGACGCGACCAAGACGGTGCGTCTGGCGCCCGACCCTCCGGTTCGGTCCTGAGGGGGAAGGTATGTGGAAGGACCACCAGAGGGCAGGCTGGGCTCACAGATGGTAGCCCAACAAGGCATGGGAGACAAGGTAACCAGAGGCAATTGAGCACAGCTGACACTACTAATGAGATATTCTCCTTCCCCTATAAGAGAGAGTATGGAACCAACAGGAAAGGGGGAATAACTAACTCTGGAAGATTGCCACCGAGAGAGAGGAGCTATCTATGAAGAACCATTAAGATGGTGACAATCCGGTGACTTTTGTTATAGTTTAAAAGACAATCATATTGTGTTCCTGTTTAATCTGGAGAAGAAGATTTTCATTGATTATGTTGGAGTGTTTGTGTTGACCAAATGCCCTCAATATAGAATTGTGTTCGATCAAGAAACCTACTCCTGACTCGTTTGTTCCACCTTCCCACTTTAGAGTGACGCCCAATTAGTTGGTCCGCTCACAATATATTTGAGTGGATTGTTGTCGGTCCACACAGTAAACGTATGCCCTCGCAGCCAATGGTTGAATTTATCATGAATGGCCCATTTCATGGCTAGAAATTCCAGCCGGTGAGCAGGATACTTGGATTGCGCATGATTAAGAGATTTACTAGCAAAAGCTATTGGCCTGGCTATGGCCTTCCCATCTTGCACTTGGGATAGTACAGCTCCCAAACCACTAGCAGATCCATCAACAGAAAGTAAAAATGGCTGAGAAAAATCTGGATGAGCCAGCACTGCCTGTTCAACTAGTGCTGCTTTCAAAGCTTCAAAAGCGAGTTGACATTCGGCAGTCCAGTCTGCAGCAGTGAGCCTGCAAGAGGGACCAGGCCTCTTTCTACTCTTGCCTCTCCTAGGCTTCTTCTGACCTGTTGTCAGCTGTAACAATGGCCTAGCAACCATGGAACAATTCTCAATGTAGTGTTGATAGTATACTACCATACCAAGGGAAGAACGGATTTTGCTAGGAGACGGAGTGACACCATCAGCTTCCATCATCTCACTCTCAGTCACATTRAAAATGGTTTGAACCTTAGCAGGGTCAGTGGCTACGCCCTCCTGAGAAATGATGTGGCTCAAAAACTTAACAGACCTCCTCAAAAACTTGCACTTAGATGGAGACAGTTTAAGATTGTGCTCCTGCAACCGCTGYAAAACCATCTCAAGTCTCTGCAGACTCTTTTCCTCCGTCTTAGCAAAAACCATCAGATCATCCAAATAGCAAAGGAGACTTAGAAAGTTTTGGTCCCCAAAGATGGTCAGCATCATTCTCATAAAAGTAGCTGGGCTGTTGCAAAGGCCCTGAGGCAAACGATTGTACTCGTGCAGACCTAAAGGAGAGGAAAAGGCAGTGTATTTCTTATCCTCTTCATGCAGTGGCACATTGTAGTACCCWGATGTCAAGTCCATTGTGCTGAAGAAGGCATTACCTCCCAGCGCAGCAAGTACATCAGCCTGATGAGGCAGGGGATGAGCATCCTTGACTGTGCGGGCATTTAACCACCTAAAGTCAGTACATAGACGCAAGTCCCCAMTCTTTTTCCATACCAGCACCAATGGTGAGGCATACTCGCTGCTGGATTTTCTGACTATTTCCTTTTCTTCCATAGCATCCAGTGTTTCCCTGAGTTTTTGGTAATGAGCTGGGGAAAGCCTACGATAAGGTAATCGAAATGGGCGGTCATCAGTCAGCCGTATGCGATGGTACAACTCTTTTGCCTCACCACAATCCAGGCTATGTCTAGAGAACACTGTGTCATACTTCTCAATTAAACTGACAAGTTTGTTTTTCCAGAACTGTGAAACTGGACACTCCTCAACAGACAGGCCTTGAAGTCCAAGATTGCTCAGTGTACTGTTGCRATTAACTACACTGCCACCAACTGAACTCTTAGCTGTAAGACTAACATGTGAGCTGTCACATTGTACTTTTGCCACGTTCTGGTAAGCTGCTTGCTGCTTGACATCATCAAAATCCTCCAATGCAAGGGTACACATCCGCCACTTTAGCATTTCATCTCAGGGTAACTGGCAAAGTTGTTGTATTCACAATCTTCACAGGGAGCCATCCATCCCCCCACAGAGGTGTAACCACTCTCCCTACTAATATGTGTCGATTCACACAACGAGATGTGCTGGGCTCGACAACAACAGTACTGCCCACAGAGAGTTTTGTCTTTGGGGTAGGCGGCCCCACACCAGATGCTCACTCATGGGTTGGAGCATTACTGCTCTCTTCAACTTAATGGTGCCCACTTTATCTGGGATGAAGTCTCCTCTCCATCTCTCCAGATTTGATAGGAGATGCAGGAACTGGCTGTCATCACACTGGCCAGAAGGACCTGGCGTACCCACCACCCACCAGTAGCTGTCATTTGATTTGAACTGTCTAATCAGAGACTTCAACACGTTAGTGCCCACAATGAGTTCATCAACCTGCCCATCTACAATAAGCACTGGGACMACATAACTGAAGCCATAAAGCTGWAMTTTTAAGTCYCACATGCCCACTGGGRTAGTTTGCYTCCCACCACAACCCACCAGGATGATGTCTGAAGGAGCTAGAAAGTTCCCCTCTACCACTCCTGCCTCCCTCAACCGAGGTACAATATCTGCGCGCAGAGTAGTAGCCATGGACCCACTATCTAACATCCCCTTCAGCTCGACGTTATCCTGTACTAGCGGTACTAACTGTCATTCTGAATAATTCTCATTGTGTTCTGAAAAATTACTGTGTTGTTCTTGGGTACTGACTCACAAAAATAAGAATAAACAGATTGGATATCATCATCATTGGAGGAAAATTAGACTGCCCCACATTGCCATCCTCAGAATGGAGGCTTTCTAGTTTTCCTGAGACCTGCCAGTCTGTCCACATCCAGGGCTCTGTCGCTGCCCAGTCTCACTACAGCCAAAGCTCATGTGGCCAGGAGAGAAGCACTTAAAARACAGCTGGTGCATCTGACAGTGAGCTTTGGTCCAGTGATTAGTGCTTCCACAGACAGCGCACTCACGCTGACGTTTGGGGAACTGTTTACGGGGCCCTCTGTTCACAGACTGAGTATTGTTGACAAGAGCCTTCTCTAACATACTCAAAACTTTCTCTAATGTCCCACCCTCCGATACAGGTGGGGCCTGTTCTGGTTCACAGCCACAACGAGAAAAAGATGACACATTAGGTCTGCTCATAGGATCCACTTCCTCCTGGGGGGAGTCAAAGACGGCAGCCACCTGCTGTGAAAGTTGTGTTCTACATGCTTTACGCTCCCTTAACTTCTCTGCGCTACGGATCCCTTTTACGGGATCACTTTCCTAAACAACCGCTAGAATTGCAGGGCGCCAAATGCAAAAATATTACCAAAAATATTTATAATCATGCAGTCACAAGTGAAATATACCAAAACACAGCTTAACTTGTTGTTAATCCACCTATCGTGTCAGATTTTGAAATATACTTTACAGCGAAAGAAATCCAAGCTTTTGTGAGTGTAGCAATCAATGCTAGAATAGTTAGCCTTATATTAGCTTGGTTAGCTTGGTCACGAAAGTCAGAAAAGCAATACAATTAATTGCTTACCTTTGATAATCTTCGGATGTTTGCACTCACGAGACTCCCAGTTACACAACAAATGTTATTTTTGTTCGATAAATATTACTTTTATCACAAAAAAACGCCATTTGGGTTGCGCGTTATGTTCAGAAAACCAAAGCCTTGTTCCGTTCGACAAATTCCAAAAAGTATCTGTAATGGTCGTAGAAACATGTAAATGTTTTTTTATAATCAACCCTCAGGTTGTTTTTAACAAACATAATCGATAATATTTCAACCATAACCTATTCATTAAGAGAGAAAAGGAAAATGGAGAGCTCATCTCTRGCGCGCAGGAACTATTCAGAGGACACCTGACTACTTTTGAAATATCTCGCTCATTTTTCAAAATAAAAGCCTGAAACTCTGTCTAAAGCCTGGTCACAGCCCGAGGAAGCCATTAAAAAAGGAATCTGGTTGATACCCCTTTAAATGGAATAAAGACGGTCCAGGAAACACAGATTATTATTATTTTTTCGTCTGCAGAATACGTTTTGTTATACTCACAGACAATATTTTGACAGTTTTGGAAACGTTGGAGTGTTTTCTATCCTAATCTGTAAATTATATGCATATTCTACGATCTGGGCCACAGAAAATTTCCGTTTACCTTGGGAACGTTATTTTAAGAAGAAAAMAAATCTGACCCCTAGCGCTAACAGTTCATCCAAACGATCCTGTACCTCACTGGCTGTCCAGTCACGAAGGGGTTTGCTTTTGAACACTTGGGCCAACTCTTTATCAGGACAGTTGCGTACAAACATGACTGCCAACTCTGAGCACTGATTGGGCAAGGTTCTACCCTCGCTTACAAGGTACTGTTCAGCTGCATCTGCAGCTTTGTTAAACCTAATCCAGAAATCTAGTGGAACCTCATTAGCGTATGGTTTGATTGAGTAGAAATCAGCTAATGGCATACCTGAGCAGACAGTATCCCCAAAGTGTTGCTTGAGAACACTGAACACTGCCTTAACATCTGTGACAACAGGGTTGTTATGCATCCAGACTTTGGTCACATCCCGTGCCCTCCCCATGAGCCTAGACATGACCTCCCCAACATGCTCAGACTCAGTGTAACCCCTTTTCTCTAGGTAGACTCCCATTAGCTCCTCCCACTCCAGGACAGAGTACTTATCTGAGCCATCACCCCTAAAGATGATCGCCATCCTACAATCTAAGCTTGATGCCCTCAATCTCACTCAAATTACCAATGAACCTACCAGGTACAACTCCAAATCCGTAAACACGGGCACCCTCATAGATCCTAACAAACTCGCCCTCCAAATACACCTCTGCTGTTTTCAATCAAGATCTCAGCGATCACTGCCTCATTGCCTGCATCCGTAATGGGTCTGCGACCAAACGACCACCCCTCATCACGGTCAAACGCTCCCTAAAACACTTTCTAATCGACCTGGCCGGGGTATCCTGAAATGACATTGACCTCATCCCGTCAGTAGATGATGCCTGGCTATTCTTTAAAAGTGCCTTCCTCACCATCTTAAATAAGCATGCCCCATTCAAAAAATGTTGAACTAGGAATAGATATAGTCCTTGGTTCACTCCAGACCTGTCTGCCCTTGACCAGCACAAAAACATCCTGTGGTGTTCTGCATTAGCATTGAATAGCACCCGTGATATGCAACTTTTCAGGGAAGTTAGGAACAAATATACACAGGCAGTTAGGAAAGCTAAGGCTAGCTTTTTCAAACAGAAATTTGCATCCTGTAGTACTACCTCAAAAAAGTTCTGGGACACTGTAAAGTCCATGGAGAATAAGAGCACCTCCTCCCAGCTGCCCACTGCACTGAGGCTAGGAAACACTGTCACCACCGATAAATCCACTATAATTGAGAATTTCAATAAGCATTTCTCTATGGCTGGCCATGCTTTCCACCTGGCTACCCCTACCCCGGTCAACTGCCCGGCACCCTCCATAGCAACCCGCCAAAGCCCCCACCATTTCTCCTTCACCCAAATCCAGATAGCTGATGTTCTGAAAGAGCTGCAAAATCTGGACCCCTACAAATCAGTCGGGCTAGACAATCTGGACCCTCTCTTTCTAAAATGATCTGCCGAAATTGTTGCAACCCCTATTACTAGCCTGTTCAACCTCTCTTTCATATCGTCTGAGATTCCCAAAGATTGGAAAGCTGCCGCGGTCATCCCCCTCTTCAAAGGGGGTGACACTCTGGACCCAAACTGCTACAGACCTATATCTATCCTACCCTGTCTTTCTAATGTTTTCGAAAGCCAAGTTAACAAAAAGATTTTSSGACCATTTCGAATCCCACCGTACATTCTCCGCTATGCAATTTGGTTTCAGATCTGGTCATGGGTGCACCTCAGCCACGCTGAAGGTCCTAAACGACATCATAACCGCCATCGATAAGAGACATTACTGCGCAGCCGTATTCATCGACCTGGCCAAGGCTTTCGACTCTGTCAATCACTACATTCTTATTGGCAGACTCGACAGCCTTGGTTTCTCAAATGATTGCCTCGCCTGGTTTACCAACTACTTCTCTGATAGAGTTCAGTGTGTCAAATCGGAGGGCCTTTTGTCCGGACCTCTGGCAGTCTCTATGGGGGTGCCACAGGGTACAATCCTCGGGCCGACTCTCTTCTCTGTATACATCAATGATGTTGCTATTGCTGCTGGTGATTCTCTGATACACCTCTACGCAGACGACACCATTCTGTATACTTCTGGCCCCTCTTTGGACACTGTTAACTAACCTCCAGACGAGCTTCAATGCTATACAACTCTCCTTCCGTGGCCTTCAACTGCTCTTAAACGCAAGTAAAACTAAATGCATGCTATTCAACTGATCACTGCCCACACCTGCTCGCCCGTCCAGCATCACTACTCTGGACGGCTCTGACTTAGAATARGTGGACAACTACAAATATCTGGTTAGACTGTAAACTCTCCTTCCAGACTCACATTAAGCATCTCCAATCCAAAATTAAATCTAGAATCGGCTTCCTATATCGCAACAAAGCATCCTTCACTCATGCTGCCAAACATACCCTCGTAAAACTGACCATCCTACTGATCCTCGACTTTGGTGATGTCATCTATAAAATAGCCTCCAACACTCTACTCAACAAACTGGATGCAGTCTATCACAGTGCCATCCGCTTTGTCACCAAAGCCCCATACACTACCCACCATTGCGACCTGTACGCTCTCGTTGGTTGGCCCTCGCTTCATACTCGTTGCCAAACTCACTGGCTACAGGTAATCTACAAGTCTCTGCTAGGTAAATCCCCGCCTTATCTCAGCTCGCTGGTCACCATAGCAGCACCCACTCGTGGCACGCGCTCCAGCAGGTTTATCTCGCTGGTCACCCCCAAAGCCAATTCCTCCTTTGGTCGTCTTTCTGCAAAAATCTCTGAAGCTGGAAACACTTATCTCCCTCACTAGCTTTAAGCACCAGCTGTCAGAGCAGCTCACAGATTACTGCACCTGTACATAGCCCATCTATAATTTTGCCCAAACAACTACCGCTTCCCCTACTGTATTTATTTATTTTGCTCCTTTGCACCCCATTATTTATATTTCTACTTTGCACATTCTTCCACTGCAAATCTACCATTCCAGTGTTTTACTTGCTATATTGTATTTACCTCSCCACCATGGCCTTTTTTTTGCCTTTACCTCCCTTATCTCACCTCATTTGCTCACATTGTATATAGACGTATTTTTCTACTGTATTATTGACTGTATGTTTTGTTTATTCCATGTGTAACTCTATGTTGTTGTATGAGTCGAATTGCTATGCTTTATCTTGGCCAGGTCGTAGTTGCAAATGAGAACTTGTTCTCAACTAGCCTACCTGGTTAAATAAAGGTGAAATAAAAAAAGAAAAAGAAAAGTGGAGCACTAACATCTGACTTGACAACCAGATTCAGCTTGGACGCATCAATAAAAGTTGACCCACATTGCTCAGGCAGGGGAAACTGCTGGGGTTGGTGAGGGGAATGGGCAGGAGAAAGACTTGAAGCCCCAGGCTGCAGTAAACTCACTCTGATAGATTCTCCTATCTCTGAACCAATCTGCTTAATAAGGTCACTAAGCTGACTCGGAGGTGTCCCATTATTCCTGAGGACTGGGGATGATGGTACATCAAAAGACAGACGTGGGATACCCTGGTTAGGTGGAGTAAATACCCCTCCCAGTGTTTGTAAACTCAGGACTAGCAAATACTCTACTACCAGGACCTGACTGTACAATTGGTGTAAATGCAAGGACACTCCTCCCTCTACCCACACTAGAAATCCCCAGCATAACTCATCTTATGCACTTGATAGTCTTCCATGGCTCAATAGATCACTAAAATACAATGTAATTTACTGCATACAAATACATTTTTTGTTGTTGCATTAAAAAAAATCCTTCAAAACATGCAAATAAACACAAATACCCTTATCTAGTGAATATGCTACATTCACCTTCACTATTTACAGCATATATTAATTTATAGCAAACCCTCAACAAGTGCACATGCGCAGATCGCGCACATCATCCACATGCACAGCTCCGGTGGTCCAGTCGGCAGGTCGCGGCACCAGTTTGTAGCGTAGTTCGTTCTGCTTTGTGTACTTTTAATTAGGACACTGCCACAACTGGAGGTCTGCTGGTTGGATTTTTTTTAATTTGCTCTGCACACGAAGAAAGAACACAATATTTTAGCCCTTGGGTCGGTAACAGCTCTCAGGCACCTCGCTAGCTGAAGGCCAGGCAAAAGAGAACAATAAGGGTGTACGGAAATACAGATAGCCCGCGATGGACCAAACCAAAATATACAAAACTTTTACAATCACGTGTATGTACAGTATAGATATGAAAAGTGTTTGTACACCAAAAAATAACATTAGCTATGCAGCTGTAATTACATTTAAAAAAACACACTGAATTATTATTATTATTAAATTATTAACATCCCCTCTTGACCTGGCCTATTCGAACTGGTCCTTGTGTGCAACTTGATGCATAATCTAGGGGAACAACATCACACTGCTACACATATATATCAAATATTACTTCACTACATGAGCACCTACAGTTGTGCTGTTGAGTAGACAAGCACGGCCAACAATAGAGGAAATAGGCTAGAAGAGTACTCTAACAGCCCCTCTCCCCCATGCCATTTGTCTTGTAGACAGTTCAGTTTAGTGTTTTGTGATTTTGTTTTCTCAAGAGGGTATTGTGCTTTTCGAAATACTTTTGGTTGTCCTGGCTTGTTTCAAAGTCAGATGATGTTGAGATTGAGCACATTCCAGGCTGAAAGCTTTCATCCAATGGGTCTACAGGCTCTGTACTACTAAAGCTGCTGCCAAGGTCATCTTCATCAGCAGCAGGAATCGTCTGTAGAAGTAGTCAGTGATTAGCCAACATGTTACTACTTTGTCCCCATCAATACTCACTCAAATAACGTACTATATCCACCCACTCACCCCCCTCATGTCAATAGATCATGCATACTAACCTTAACACACACTACCCACCCCCAACAGACACCAGTCAGTCACCCACACTATCCCCTCCTTACTAATAGCTCCTTTAAGCCTTGCATGACTAATCAACTAAGCCACCATAATACAGAGAAAACTACACTAGAAGTTGTAGCCTACTTGTAAACACACCAACTATGACAACAAGACACAGACCATGTTTATGCCTAGCTCCAGTATTTGCTCATCATGGAAAGATTTTGTCGATTTTAGAAGGTGACTTACATTAGTTCCTGGTGCTGAGCTTGATGTTGATGCCTCTGCAGATGTTAATGGGATCGGTCTCTAAATAGAACACTGTCAAGTCAGCCTCTGCGGTAGTTAGTTAGCTAGCAAAGGGTTAACTAGCATAACCTAACGAAGCTAATGTTAGCTTGCAAAATTACAAATCACATCGCCAGATAGCAGCTGCGTAATTACACTGATATGCTTAGGAATGTCTAGCCAGCATAGTATGAAAGCTAGCTATCTAGATTTTGGTTTAGATAAACACATGTAGTTTGCTAGCTAGCTAGGTAGCTAGGTAGCATTAGCTACATAACCTCAGCTTGACTTGTTTTCTGCTGCGCTGATGTTGGCTGATCATTTAGCTCCCTTTTTGAATTGAAAAAAAAATCGATAGAATAACATCATTTTCAACGTTCGACGACATGGAAACAGCATCAATTGAGACTTCAGTTCAGTTTCAAAATCCTCTGTCTGAAAGTGCTGGCTACAAACACAGACATTTTGATATTGATCACACTCCACGGGGTGGTCCTCCACGTCCTTAAACCGCTATGAATTCTGGATATTGGTGGTTTGCTTACAACCAGGAAATGTAGCTGGCCCGTTTCTACCGGTGAGATGCAGAAATGCTGGTATTTGTGTGTAGTGAGGAAATTATCAATTTTTATGACACATATGATACAGTATGTTAATAACATATTTAATGAGAATATATAGTGAAATCGAGCAGAGTCGAAATGTCCCTTTAAACCTTAATGGGCGTAAAGTTTTTAAGTAGAAGATCTGACAAAGTCATGTTAGGAGYTGTCAGCTTTTCCATGAGAGCTTTTGTCCCGAAACCATTACAGAGTTTTAGTTGCCAAGCTTATGATCATGTTGCAGCAGTGTGTCGGACGMAGATTCTTCGATGTGAGAAGTGTGCAGGAGTYCACGAGACAAAGGAATGTGTAGTATCGGTGGGAAAAGTTGTGTGTGTTAACTGCAGGTAACCATGGTGCAGGAGATCAGAAGTGTCCGATGAGAGAAAGGCAGGTTGAGGTTGCCAGAATCAAAGTAGTGCATAAGGTGTCACATGCTGAGGCAGCGAAGAAAGTAGTAGAGGAAGATTGGTACAGGGCAAGGGATCCTAAAAGGATCCCTGTGAGTAGGCCGAGGCCAATAGAGAGTGATAGGAATTAACGTTCTTCAGTAAGGTTGGCAAAATTGAACTTCAGAAGAGTTAGAAGTTGTGTTGAACAATAGTGTCCCCATACTCCCAGGCTGTCAGCCTGGTGTAGGATCAGATAGGGCCAAGTAGTAGAATAGTGGGGAAGTTGTATTGGGTGTAGGATTTTTCTTCCTTTTCCCCKATCCTTTCCCCTTTCGTTTTTGTGCCACAAAGTGCAATGAATTCACACTCCAGAACAGTCGGCGGAAACACAGGGCTATATAAGAGAAATAGATYAATAGTTCAGTAGGTGTTTGGAAGCAAAACCCTTTCTTTGGTTTCCTCTATCGTAATCGCTCCTCTTTCACCCCAGCTGCCAAACGAACCCTGATTCAGATGACCATCCTACCCATGCTAGATTAGGGAGACATAATTTATAGATTGGCAGGTAAGGGTGCTCTCGAGAGACTAGATATTCTTTACCATTCGGCCATCAGATTTTCCACCAAAGCTCCTTATAGGACACATCACTGCACTCTACTGTATACTCCTCTGTAAACTGGTTATCTCTGTATACCCGTCGGAAGACCCACTGGTTGATGCTTATTTATAAAACCCTATTAGGCCTCACTCCCCCCTATCTGAGATATCTATTGCAGCTGTTATCCTTCACATACAACAACCCGTTCTGCCAGTCACATTCTATTAAAGGTCCCAAAAGCACACACATCCTTGGGTCACTCGTCTTTTCAGTTCGCTGTAGCTAGTGACTGGAACGAGCTGCAACAAACACTCAAACTGAACAGTTTTATCTCAATCTCTTCATTCAAAGACTCAATCGTGGACACTTACTAACAGTTGTGGATGCTTTGCATGATATATTGTTGTCTCTACCTTCTTACCCTTTGTGCTGTTGTCTGTGCCCAATAATGTMTGTACCATGTTTTGTGCTGCTACCATGTTGTGCTGCTGCATGTTGTGTTGCTACCATGCTGTGTTGTCATGTGTTGCTGCCATGCTATGTTGATGTCTTAGGTCTCTCTTTGTGTAGTGTTGTGTTTTCTCTCTTGTTGTGATGTGTGTTTGGTCCTGTATTTTAATTACATTTATTTGTATTTTTAATCCCAGCCCCCTGTCCCCACAAGAGGCCTTTTGCTTTTTGGCAGGCCGTCATTGTAAATAACAATTTGTTCTTAACTGACTTGCCTAGTTACAGTGGGGCAAAAAAGTATTTAGTCAGCCACCAATTGTGCAAGTTCTCCCACTTAAAAAGATGAGAGAGGCCTGTAATTTTCATCAAAACTATGACAGACAAAATGAGAAAAAAAATCCTGAAAATCACATTGTAGGATTTTTAATGAATTTATTTGCAAATTATGGTGGAAAATAAGTATTTGGTCACCTACAAACAAGCAAGATTTCTGTCTCTCACAGACCTGTAACTTCTTCTTTAGAGGGTACTCTGTCGTCCACTCGTTACCTGTATTAATGGCACCTGTTTGAACTTGTTATCAGTATAAAAGACACCTGTCCACAACCTCAAACAGTCACACTCCAACTCCACTATGGCCAAGACCAAAGAGCTGTCAAAGGACACCAGAAACAAAATTGTAGACCTGCACCAGGCTGGGAAGACTGAATCTGCAATAGGTAAGCAGCTTGGTTTGAAGAAATCAACTGTGGGAGCAATTATATGAAATGGAAGACATACAAGACCACTGATAATCTCCCTCGATCTGGGGCTCCACGCAAGATCTCACCCCGTGGGGTCAAAATGATCACAAGAACGGTGAGCAAAAATCCCAGAACCACACGGGGGACCTAGTGAATGACCTGCAGAGAGCTGGGACCAAAGTAACAAAGCCTACCATCAGTAACACACTACGCGCCAGGGACTCAAATCCTGCAGTGCCAGACGTGTCCCCTGCTTAAGCCAGTACATGTCCAGGCCCGTCTGAAGTTTGCTAGAGAGCATTTGGATGATCAGACGAAGATTGGGAGAATGTCATATAGTCCAGATGAAACCAAAATATAACTTTTTGGTAAAAACTCAACTCGTCGTGTTTGGAGGACAAAGAATGTTGAGTTGCATCCAAAGAACACCATACCTACTGTGAAGCATGGGTGGAAACATCATGCTTTGGGGCTGTTTTTCTGCAAAGGGACCAGGACGACTGATCCGTGTAAAGGAAAGAATGAATGGGGCCATGTATCGTGAGATTTTAAGTGAAAACCTCCGTCCATCAGCAAGGGCACTCCTCTTGAACAGCTATAATGGTATACGCATTCACACAGCTAATTTACTCTTGAGCTGGTCTCGGTGATGGAACAACTGATGAACAATTGAGATTGTAGTCAGATGCTTGTGGATGTGTGTGCAGGGGGGGTGTGTGTGTAGGTGGTTGGATGGGGAGAGGTGTAGATGTGTGTGTGTATGGGTGTGTGAGTGAGTGAGTGAGTGAGTGTATGCATCCCACAGTCGTTGCTATGGGGTAATGATGTTAGGGACCATATAGGATGGAATCACAAGCTGTAATATAAAATAAATAATATCTGCTTGCCACAATGTTGATTTTCTACTGACGGTCCTTGTTAAAGGAGACAATCCTTCATAGGAAGTGCCTACACTATTACCCATATTATTTGTCAATTGTGGGAATTAATTAATGTATGCGGATAAAAAATAAATAATTATATATAGTACAACCGAGGCGAAAGGATTAATAATGCTTATGGCTACTAACCTTTATTCATCATGATTAGAAGGGATTCTTAAAAGGAAGATATATTGGAGACAAGATCAGCCAACTACTAGAAATAATTGAAAACTACAAGAATGCAGGGAAACCAGGTTTAATCTTTATAGAAGATTTTTGGAGAAAGCCTTCTAGAATCTGTTTATGAGTGCCATTTAAAAAAAAAAAAATACTTTGGAGAATCTTTCATAAAATGAGTAAAAGTCATGTATAACAATCGTTTATGTACAATAATACATTATGGTTTCTTCTCTGAGAGAGTAAAACAAGGTTACCTTCTGTCACCATACTGACTTATTATGGGCATTGAACTGTTAGATATAAAAATCTAATGATAACATTAAGGAACAAAACATTTATGGATTAAAGTATCAATGTAAGCCAGTAATTCAAGTTCTATCTTGAGTACTCAATCTTAAACCTTGAAGGGTCTTATTTAGGAACTGGATAATTTCTCTAGTTTATCTGGACTAAGGGCTCTATTCAATCTATATGTCACGCCCTGACCTTAGAGATCCTTTTTATGTCTCTATTTTGGTTGGTCAGGGCGTGAGTTGGGGTGGGCATTCTATGTTTTGTGTTCTATGTTTTCTATTTCTTTGTGTTTGGCCGGGTGTGGTTCTCAATCAGAGGCAGCTGTCTATTGTTGTCTCCGATTGAGAACCATACTTAGGTAGCCTTTTCCCATCTGTGTTTTGTGGGTAGTTGTTTTCTGTTTTGTGTTGCTGCACCTTACAGGACTGTTTCGTTTTCGTTTCACTCTCTTTGTTATTTTGTTCAGTGTTTCTGTTCTAAATAAAAATAACATGAACACTTACCACGCTGCGCTTTGGTCCGATGACTACTCTTCATCCGAAGACGAATATCGTTACACTGTAAAGCTAAAGCATTACAGATTCCGGAATAGAAATGTAATGGTTGTTTCCGACTGAGCCAACATAATATGCAGTGTTTACCATTAATTTAGTCTCTGCTATAGCAGGAACATTGCCTTTACATTTAAATTATGTGATGTGGATTGAATATAGCCCTAAAACCCAACTATGATAAGTGTACTATATTATGGATTGGGTCTCTAAAAGATACATATCCTGGAAAAGTGTACATATCCTGGAAAAGTTGAGCGATCTTGCAACTATTAACTTTGATAGAAAACGTCAAAAAATAGATCGGATCTTGAAACCGTGGAGAGGGAAACACCTGTCCATCTATGGGAAAGTTACACGGATTAATTCTCTTGTGGTATTGCAGTTTACACATGGCTAAACTCCAATGTACTGTCATTAACAAAGGTGCATGGAGATGTATGCTCAATACTAAAGTACAACTAACTCATCGCATCTCTGCCACAAAAATGGATAGGCAATGACCCAAAAGGGGAAGGAATGAATTGGTTTGTCTGCCTCCAATGAAAAACCACGCATGGCTTAAAATGACTAGTATAAATTGCAAAATATATCAGTTTAATTTGAGGTCGAGATGTTTGACAACTACAGTATGCACCATACAATTCCAAAAAACATTTTTTTTTATGCCACAATGACATCGGGATTATGAACTGATATACAAAACAACAATTGACGTATCAATCTGTTCTTTTCAATTGAAACGATATATACAATTCTTGCACAAAAAGAATGCTCAATATAATGGGGCATTGAACAGTCAGCCCTGTGCAGACTCTGCCACGAGGAAACAGAATCTACAGAGGATGTATTTTGGTATTGTCCAAGACCCTCGTAAGACATCGACAGTAACAWAGTAAAATGGTAGTGTACTGGGAAAGATGGGTTAGTCTGTAGACATCTGAGGGTTTCAAATAAGATCAGAGTGTACTGTATACAGTATGTGAGTAAAAATAGCTTAGAAGTAGCAYTAGAAGACATATTGTTGTCCATTAGTTTACTCCAATCAGGAGAGGGTGGTAGGGTAAAAAAATAAAAATAAATAGAGGGATTAGAAATTATACAAACAATTAGTTAGATGGAACCCCAAATCTATCTGAAATATTGACGCTGATCTTCACTGTACACACTGATGGCCAGTCCAGTGTGATTTTCTCCAGCCACGAACGTCCCAGTAGTGATGGATAGCCTCCTTTCATGACATAGAGTGGCAGCGTTTTAGATTGTCTATTTAATTGAACTTTGACCTCAGTGATGCCTCTCATGGCGACAGATTCACCTGTGTAAGTCTTTAACAAAATATGCACTGACTGACGTGGAAGGTATTTCGGTGTATTTTTGTAGACTGTGTCTGACACGAGATACAGCTGCCCCTTTCAGTCTTTGATGTTATCTCTGAGCTCTTTTTGTTTCTACAGGCTTGGTAGATGTGGCCCTTTTTAGCTCAGGCTCGGCAATCCATATCCTTACACCAGCATGTATATGCCTGATGTCCCGCTTTGGTGTAGTGGAAGCATGTGCCTTGATTTCTTTGCATCTGATTTCCAGTTGCAGCTCGTCCTGATGAACCCAACTGCTGAGCCTCTTTAGCAGCAAGTTCCATGGACACAKTGACTTCAATGGCCTTTGCCATGGTCAGATTACTTTCAGTCAATAGTCTCTTTTGTGTAGCTTCACTCTGTAGCCCACATACTAGTCTGTCTCTCGTGGTGTTATGTAGAACATCATTCAACTAACAGTGCACTGATAGTTTCTTTAATGCAGCAGGAAACATTGTCACCGATTCTCCCTCTTCCTAATATGTTCCACTGTGGAACCTAAACCTTTCAGCAATAACRAGTGGTTTTMGTGAAACGTGCCTTTTSAGTATTTTTTTWAATTTATTTTTAATTTTTATTTATCCGTTATTTTACCAGGTAAGTTGACTGAGAACACGTTCTCATTTGCAGCAACGACCTGGGGAATAGTTACAGGGGAGAGGAGGGGGATGAATGAGCCAATTGTAAACTGGGGATTATTAGGTGACCGTGATGGTTGAGGGCCAGATTGGGAATTTAGCCAGGACACCGGGGTTAACACCCCTACTCTTACGATAAGTGCCATGGGATCTTTTTAATGACCTCAGAGAGTCAGGACACCCGTTTAACGTCCCATCCGAAAGACMGCACCCTACACAGAGCAGTGTCCCCAATCACTGCCCTGGGGCATTGGGATCTTTGTTTAGACCAGAGGAAAGAGTGCCTCCTACTGGCCCTCCAACACCACTTCCAGCAGCATCTGGTCTCCCATCCAGGGCCTGACCAGGACCAACCCTGCTTAGCTTCAGAAGCAAGCCAGCAGTGGTATGCAGGGTGGTATGCTATATGATATTTCCACAATATCCGTACATGTCTTATTACCTGGCTTGACTGGCAGGTTGCGTAGTAAATTGAATGTATTTGGCCCCATTACACAAAAAAATGTAGGTGGAATTTTGTCCTTATCAATGTCATTTGCAAGAACAAAATATTCAAACCGTTCTGTATATGAGCTCCACTGCTCAACACTTTCATCAAACTGTCCAATGTTTCCAACAATTCCAGCCATTTCTCATTTCTCAATAGGCACCTGATTGTCAATCACTTCAATATTTCCCTTTACCAATGCATCGTTCTCTTCAGCAACAGCAATATTTTTGTCAGTCACGTGACCTTCATTCACATCACTCACTGACGTTACATTCTCAAGTTCGCTCATTTAGCAGTTATTTTTATTTCATAGTTTGTCTTCACAGTTGAATACATTTCCTTTCTTTTTATGACTTTATTTTCCTCCCTTTTTAATCACGTTGTTTTTCTGCTCCGACTCTCAAATAATTTTCTGCAGTCCACAACGATGCTAACTTTCTTTCTTAGCTAGCACTACTATGCACTTGCACTTGCATAGTAGTGCTAGCTAAGAAAGAATGTTAGCCTGTACCACGGAAAACATTAGCCTGTACCACGGAAAATAACAGTTTTTCCAGACAGAATAGTTTCTGTAGGTTCAGACTTAATCATTGCCAACATTTTGTTACGTTTCATGGATTTAATAACCACGTCTTTATAACAATTCAATAATGATGAGACGGGAGACAAGAATTCAATTCAACCATTTATATGAACATGCTCATCTCAACACTCCCATGATGCTCTGCGGCACAACCCCAATACACCTGTTATAGTATCTGTTTTTACGTCATTGATCACTGGATATCAATTATCCAGTGTTTAACGCAGCCCCCTCTCTCTCTCCAAGCATGACTCCAACACGATCATTAAGTTTGCTGACGACACAACAGTGACAACGATGCGAGAGGCTATAGGGAGGAGGTCAGAGCCCTGGCAGTGTGGTGCTAGGACAACCACCTCTCCCTCGATGTGAGCAAGACAAAGGAGATGATGGTGGACTACAGGAAAAGGAGGGCCGAACAAGCCCCCATTAACATTGACAGGCTGAACTGGAGCGGGTCGAGTGTCAAGTTCTCTGGTGTCCACATCACCKAAAAAATATCATGGTACAAACACACCAAGACAGTCGTAAAGAGGGCACGACAACACCTTTTCCCCCTCAGATCCTCAAAACATTCTACAGCTGCACCATCAAGAGCATCCTGACTGGTTGCCTCACCACCTGGTACGGCAACTGCTTGGCAGTTGGTTAAAACTTCTTCTAACTAGGGGGCGCAGTTTTCACTTTTGGCTAAAAAGGCGTACCCATTTGAAACTGCCTATTTCTCAGCCCCCGAAACTAGAATATGCATATAATAGTCCGATTAGGATAGAAAACACTCTGAAGTTTCCAAAAACTGTTAAGAATTTTGTCTGTGAGGTAAACAGAACTGATATGCAGGCAAAAACCTGAGAAAAATCCAACCAAGAAGTGGCCCCCTTTTTGAGACCTCTCTGTTCCAATGCATTCCTATTGCCCATGTAAAGGCATATCAATAAGACTCTTTTTCTATGTCTTCCCTAAGGGGTCAACAGCCTTTAGACATAGTTTCAGGCTTTTATTTTGAAGAATGAGCGTGAAAGGACACATTGCGTAAGGGGATAGGTGGGGGCTCTCCGAGTGATTGTTGCGCAAAAGTGAAAGGCAGCCATTGTTTCTCTCGGTCCTAGTGAAAAGCCAACTGTCCCGGTTGATTTATTATCAAATAGATATTTGAAAAACACCCTGAAGTTGGATCAAAAACAAAGTTTGACATGTTTATGTGAACATTATGGATATAATTTGGATTTTTTTCCCGGCGAACGCTTTTTCCGGTGGATTCCTGGGCATGACGCAGCAAACAAACGGAGGTATTTGGATATAAAAAATATCTTTATGGAACAAAAGGAACATTTGCTGTCTAACTGGGAGTCTCGTGAGTGAAACCATCCGAAGATCATCAAAGGTAAACGATTAATTTGATTGCTTTTCTGATTTTTGTTACCAAGTTACCTGACGCTAGCTGTTCTTATTGTTTTGTCGAGCGATCGATACATTTACACAAATGCAAGTATTGCTTGCGCTGTAAAGCATAATTTCAAAATCTGAGACGACAGATGGATTAACAAAAGGCTAAGCTGTGTTTTGCAATATTGCACTTGTGATTTCATGAAATTATATTTTATTACATACCGTTCGCGCTAGGCTACGCTATGCTAGTCAGGGTTTTTGATGACAAATATCCCGGATCCGGGATGGGGAGTCCAGAAAGGTTTTACGGGCTTGTAAGTAAGCATTTCACGGTAAGGTCTACACCTGTTCTAGCCGGCGTATGTGACAAACACATGTTTTATTTGATATACATATCAAGTGAGTATCTAGAGATGGGCCTGAATAGACACAAGTTGCCCCCCTCAAATCAATCAATCAATCAACCAAATGTATTTTATAATGCCCTTTTTACATCAGCAGTTGTCACAATTTGCTTTACAGATACCCAGACTAAAACCCTGAAGAGCAAGCAATGCAGATGCAGAAGCACAGAGGCTAGGAAAAACTCAGAGGGGCTCCGAGGGGCGGACAGTCCTCTTCTGACTGTACAGGGTGGAGATTTAATAGTACATGTGGCCATTAAGGCAACATCCTTTTTCAAGACATTTCCTCATCTAACCATTGATACAGGGTTAGAAATATATTATATCTCCCTAATGGTCAAGGTTATATTAAGTGGCAGGTCCTACTTACGTTGTTTCCACATCTGTATCACTAGCACGCACGTACACTCACACACCTGCATGCGCACACACACACACTTGCGTTGTTTCCACCACATCCGGATCGATGATGCACTGACCTCCGGTCTTGTTCTGTTGCAGATAGCGACGACCCTTCCTCCTCCATTATCTCTCTCCTCTTCCGTGTCCCTCGTTCATTAACCGCCGCTACTCACCTCCGATGAGAGAGATCAACATCCATCTGCATAGAGGGAGGGAGAGAGGGGGAGAACGAAACAGAGATAAAACAAGACAGACAAAGCATTATATAGAGATAAATGGACAAAGAGAAATATATAAGAGAGAGAGAGAGAGAGACCAATGAGTGGCAGACAGAGAGAAAGTGAGAGACAGAGAAAGTGAGAAAGCATGAGGTAAATGGACAAAGAGAAAAGGGGATACAAAAAAGAGAGGGAGGGAGTCCAGGGAGACAGACATCAACAGAAAAATCTGACCCTAAACCTTAATGACACTGATGTGACGCGTCTTTCTGTTTATAATATCAGGTCAAAGCATTATCATATCAGCATAAAGCCTTAACATAGCCAGGACACATACAGATCAAGCATTATAATATCAGCATACAGCACTACCATCGCTGCATCATAAACCGCCAACTCTACAGTATGTTAATACTATGGATGGAACCTTGTCATAATGCCTCACACACATCTCCTCATTAATCAGACTCAAAATATATTGGTGTTGATAGCTGATACCAGTGTCAGTCACTAGGTCCACACACCCACCCACATGCACACAGACACAGACATACACACACACACACACACACACACACACACACACACAATGGTATGTTAATACTATGGATGAAACTCGTCATAATGCTCACATCTACACACTGGGCTTAATGTAATAGCTAGCACCAGATGGCTCAACATTACAGGAATTAAAGATATGGAGAGAGAGAGGGAGAGAGGGAGAGAMAGAAGAAGAGAGAGAGGGATAGGGGGTGAGAGAGAGAGACAGGGAGAGAGAGGGAGTATGGAGTGGTGGGGTGGGTGAGCAGCCAGGTCATCCGTGACACAAGTCAGTTTTCGACGGCCATCACTGTCTGAGGACGTCGGGAGATGACGTGGAAAGCGTCCACTAGGGGTAACAGTGAGCGCTGTTAACCTTTCATTGCTACCCATCCCGGATCCGGGAGCATCCTCATCAAAAAAGCTGACTAGCATAGCCTAGCCTAACGCGACAGGGATATCATATAATATAATTTTCATTAAATCACAAGTCCAATACAGCAAATGAAAGATAAACATCTTGTGAATCCAGCCATCATTCCGATTTTAAATGTTTTACAGCAAAAACACAATATGTTATTTCTATTAGCTAACCACAATAGCAAAAAGCTCAACCGCATATATTTCACAATTTTCTACCGCATAGGTAGCTATCACAAAACCGACCAAATAGAGATAAATTAGTCACTAACCAAGAAACAACTTCATCAGATGACAGTCTTATAACATGTTATACAATACATTTATGTTTTGTTCGAAAATGTGCATATTTGAGGTATAAATCATAGTTTTACACTGCAGCTACCATCAAAAAATATCACCAAAGCAGCAGAATAATTACAGAGAGCAACGTGAAATACCTAAATACTCATCATAAAACATTTATGAAAAATACATGGTGACAGCAACTGAAAATAAACATCTTGTGAATCCAGCCATATTTCAAATTTTTTTAAGTGTTTTACAGCGAAAAACACATATAGCATTATATTAGCTTACCACAATAGCCAAACACACAAAGCATTTATTAGCAGCAAAAGGTAGCGATCGCAAAAACCAGCAAAAGATATAAAATTAGATCACTAACCTTGACCAAACTTCATCAACTTCGTCTTATAACATCAGGTTATACAATACACTTATGTTTTGTTCGAAAATGTGCATATTTAGAGCTGCAAACCGTGGTTATACATTGTGAATATGTAGCATCGATTCACCAAATTGTCCGGAGCTATTTTGGACACTCACCTAATCTGACCAAAGAACTCATCATAAACTTTACTAAAAAATACATGTTGGACAGCAAATGAAAGATACACTAGTTCTTAATGCAACCGCCGTGTTAGATTTTTAAAAATAACTTTACCATAACAAACAGCTTACGTTATAGCGAGACAGCGCCCGCAAAAAGGGCGGATAATAGGACTAAACATTTCCACAGAAATACGAAATAACATCATAAATTGTTCTTACTTTTGCTGAGCTTCCATCAGAATCTTGTACAAGGAGTCCTAGGTCCAGAATAAATCGTTGTTTGGTTTTAGAATGTCCTTCTCTCCTGTCGAATTCGCTCCACAAGGCTAGCCAATGTTGATGACGTTCCCAATTTCTCTCGACGCAGAGAACGGAAAACTCCAAAAGTCCCATTAAACGTTGAATAAACTGATGAAACTCGGTTGAAAAAACCTACTTTATGATGTTTTTCTAATATGTATCAAATAAAAACAAAGCCGGAGATATTAGTTGTGTATACCAAACGCTTATCTTAAGACAATAGGGAGGTGCTTCCCGCGCCTAGGTAGAGAAAGGAAATTCTGGWCACGTCATTCCAAGAGCTCTTGTTCGACCTCAGATCAAGCTAGACACCCCATTCCACRTTCCACTGCCTGTTGACATCTAGTGGAAGGCGTATGCAGTGCATGCATATCCATAAATATAAGGCAATTGAATAGGCAGGCCCTGGAACAGAGCATCGTTTTCAGATTTTTCACTTCCTATCTGGAAGTTTGCTGCAAAATGAGTTCTGTTTTACTCACAGATATAATTCAAACAGTTTTAGAAACTTGAGAGTTTTTTCTATCCAATAGTAATAATAATATGCATATTGTACGATCTAGAATAGAGTACGAGGCAGTTTAATTGACAAGAAGTTAAGGTTTCGGTTTAGCTAGGGTGTAGTTAGCATCTGCCTCGGATTCCAAGGGTTGCAAGATTGAATTATATTTTGGTTTTAAGCCTATTCCAAACATTAACCCTTACCTTAAACATTCTGAGTTAAGTCCRAACCTTAAGAATTTGAAGTTAATGCATGAACCTAACCCTAAGCTTAAAACTTCTGAGTTAATGCCTAAACTTAACCTTAAACACTTGAAATTTGACATTTGTAACAACTTCGAAATTTGACGTTTGAGAAACATGGATCAGCGTCTAATTCTGATGTAAGACTTTGAGAGCTGGTTGGTGTGAGATGGAAAGAGACACGGAGGGAGAGAGAGAGAGAGAGAGAGAGAGAGAGAGAGAGAGAGAGAAAATGGGACAGAACAAGACCTATTAGATAGATAATAGTAAACGACTCCCACCACTACCAGATAATGGAGAGAGAGCAAAAGAGAAGGAGAGAGATGGTGATGGAGAGACCATTAACGTTGGTGACCTCAGGGAGATGATATAGTCTCGTAAACCCAACACACACACACACACACACACACACACTTCTTATTTCGCTGGAATTACATGGTGGTCCTGAAAACAACTGAAATGGAGAGTAATAAATTAGTTTCTCGGTTTCTGTGTGTGTGTGGTTGTGTGTGTGTGTGTGTGTCTGGGAAAGGTCGGTCTCCCTTTGCCAATGACTCATGACGTGAAACAAAAAAGAGGAAGAGAAAAAGTAAAAAAGAAAAAAGAAAGGAAAATAATGACATTTACAACAGACATCCTACCTACCCACCTGTTGGCAGCTGAGGGACTTCACTTCTTTAACTTCACTTAGCTTTTTGGGTTATGAGCAGAGATGCACATTTGCATTGTCTGCAAGCTTCTTTTAGCTTAACTTTTTTAAATTTACATAATTGTACTGCTTATGCTTCTCATACTGTTAATCTAACTTTGCTTCACACACATCCTCCTCACTCTCTGCATACCACCTCACCTCAAAGTTTCCTATAGCTTTCTCCTAATTGCCTTTATCTAWAAGAGTGTAACAGTTCTGGCCCCAAGTCCAAAGTCTGTATCTGACCTCTCAGTTCTCATTTTCAAAAGTTTGTCCCTTAACTTTAAACTTTTTATTTGGTTTGACACCTACACATTCACTTTGTCTTTGTCGTAGCGATGTGACGACAGTGAGGTGAGATCTGAATAGAAACTGATTACAGGGAGGTGTGTGTGTGTGTGTGTGGGTGTAAGATCTGGAGAACAGATTGACTCAGATAGAAAGGTAAAGTGAGGTCCAAGGGCATCGGTCTGGACAGAATCTTCGAGGGAGGAAGTGGGCTGCCTCCCTCAATTAACTTCTGTTAGGGTCAGAGACGAGACAGGATGAGGAGAGGGGGAGATGAGAGAGAGGGGGCGGGGAACAGAGATGTGAGGGGAAGAGAGATGGGACTGGGTGAGGGGTCATCCCCACTTTTAAAGGCATACGTTCCAAATGGTATCCCATTCCCTATATAGTGCACTACTATTGACAAACTCCCTATGAGCCATGGTCAAAAGAAGTGCACTTAATAGTGAACAGGGCGCCATTTGGGACACATACTATGCTATGGATTTTCACTCACAATGAGTTATGGCAGACTGAATAGCGTGGGTTTTCATTTAAACTGCCTCTATTCTGCTGTGTGTCTCTGTGTGTGTGTACAATCCCATCTGTATTGTGTGTCAGAAATTCCATTAGAGAGGAACAGGTGTAGCCGACATGACTCTACACTCTTATAAAAAAGGGTTCCAAAATGGTTCTTTGGCTGTCCCCATAGGATAACCCTTTTTGGTTCCAGGTAGAACCATTTTTAGTTCCAGGTAGAACCCTTTTGGTTCCATGTAGAACTCTAAAGGGCTTTAAGTGGAACCCAAAAGCGTTGTACCTGGAACCAAAAAGGGTTATCTTTTATTTCAGCTCATGAAACGTGGGACCAACACTTTACATGTTGCGTTTATATTTTTGTTCAGTACATTGTATGTTTGGACACACCTACTCATTCAAGGGTTTTTCTTTATTTTTACRATTTTCTACATTTTAGAATAATAGTGAAGACATCAAAACTATGAAATAACACATATGGAATCATGTAGTAACCAAAAAAGTGTTGAACAAATCAAAATATATTTGCCTTGACATCTTTGCACACTCTTGGCATTCGCTCAACCAGCTTCATGAGGTACTCACCTGGAATGCATTTCAATGAACAGGTGTGCCTTGTTAAAAGTACGTTTTTGGAATTTATTTCCTTCTTAATGTGTTTTAGCTAATCGGTTGTGTTGTGACAAGGTAGGGCTAGTATACAGAAGATAGCCCTATTTGGTAAAAGACCAAGTTCCCATAATTATGACAGCTCAAATAACGCAAAGAGCAATGACAGCATCATTACTTTCAAGAGCATGAAGGTTCAGTCAATATTATATTGGGCTGCAAAATTCTGACGCTGTTAACTCTATAATGAACTTATCCTCTGCACAGCAGAAGGTAACTCTGGGTCTTCCTTTCCTGTGTTGGTACTCATCAGAGCCAGTTTCATCAAGCACTTGATGGTTTTCCGCGACTGCACTTGCAAAGACAACTTTCAAAGATTCTGACATTTCAGGATTCACTGACCTTCATGTCTCTAAAAGTAATGATGCGTCGTTTCTCTTGCATATTTGAGCTGTTCTTGCCATAATATGGACTTGGTCTACAAATTTACCAAAATAGCGCGGCTATCTTCTGTATACCACCCCTAACCTACTTGACGCCAGAAAAACGCAATAGGAACAAAATAAAAAAATTCCACAAAATGACCTTTAAACAAGCCACACCTGCTAAATTGAAATAGCATTCAAGGTGAGTCTTCATGAGTGTTGGCAAAGAGTGACAGGAGTGTGCAAAGCTATCAACAAGGCCCAAAGGCGTAGGCTACTTTGAAGAATCTCCATCAATATATAATATATTTTTATTTTTTAACCAATTTTTTTGGTACTACATGATTCCATATGTGTATTTCCCCCCAGAGGTATGACTGCAAGTCACAATTGACTTGGACTCGAAGTCAGACTCGACATCAACCATTCTTAACGAGCTTACAGTTTGAATCCGGACATCAAGCCAAATCTAGATTGTCCAAGCGGAGAAAAAAAGTTGTGCCGCTGCCCATGCAGAGGCAATGTCGGCTCTGGTGAATTCAGATGGCAAGCCCCTTAGAGAAAGATAGATACCCCAAAAAATTATTATTTTGGATATAAAGACGATGCCTGCACTATCAACAAAAAAACGGATTGCAACTTGCCCCAAAAACATGCGGGAAGAGAAAATTACAGATGGCAGCGCAACAATTTCCAAAATTTGTCAGTGGCTAATATAGCCCGACAAGAGCTACAGTTGAAAGTCGGAAAGTTTACATACACCCTTAGCCCAAATACATTTAAACTCAGTTTTTCACAACTTTCTGACATTTAATAAGCAGTATGAATTCCCTGTCTGGACGGTCAGGTCTAGGATTTGACCACTTAAAATTTAAAATAAATGATGAAATGTCAGCAATAATAGTAGAGAGAATGAGTTATTTCAGCTTTAATTTCTATTCCATCACCATTGCAGTGGGTCAGAAAATTTACATACAACTCAAATTAGTATTTGGTAGCATTGCCTTTTAAATGACTTAACTTGCGTCAAATGTTTGGTAGCCTTCCACAAGCTTCACAACAATAAGTTGGCTTGAATGTTGGCCCGCTTACCCTCCTGACAGAGCTGGTTACGAACTGCAAGTCAGGGATTGTAGAGCCCTCCTATGCCTCGCACACGCTTTTTCAGTTCTGCCCACAAATTTTCTATAGCCGATTGAGCGTCCAGTCGTTTATGTGAATGGCCACTCCAAAATACCTTGACATTTGTTGTCCTGAAGCCAATTTTGCCACATCTTTGCGACCGTATGCTTCGGCGAGTCATTGTCCATTTGAAGAGCCAATTTGCGACCAAGCTTTAACTTCCTGACTGATGTCTTGAGATGTTGCTTCAATATATCCACATAATTTTCCTGCCTCATGAGGCCATCTATTTTGTGAAGTGCACCAGTCCCTCCTTCAACAAAGCACCCCCACAACATAATGCTGTCACCCCCGTGTTTCACGGTTGAGATGTTGTTCTTCAGCTTGCAAGCCTCCCCCTTTTTCCRCCAAACATAACGATGGTCATTATGACCAAACAGTTCTATTTTTGTTTCATCAGACCAGAGGACATTTCTCCAAAAAGTACAATCTTTATCCACATGTGCATTTGCAAACCGTCGTCTGGCTTTTTTATGGTGGTTTTGGAGCAGTGGCTTCTTCCTTGCTGAGCAGCTGTTCAGGTTATTTCAATATAAGTCTCGTTTTACTGTGGATATAGATACTTTTGTACCTGTTTTCTCCAGCATCTTCACAAGGTCATTTGCTGTTGTTCTGGGATTGATTTGCATGGCTGTGTGGTCCCATGGTGTTTATACTTGCGTACTATTGTTTTTACAGATGAACGTGGTACCTTCAAGCATTTCGAAATTGCTCCCAAGGATGAACCAGACTTGTTGAGGTCTACACATTTTTTTCTGAGGTCTTCGCTGATTTCTTTTGATTTTCCCATGATGTCAAGCAAAGAGGCACTGAGTTTGAAGGTAGGCCTTCAAATAGATCCACAGGTACACCTCCAATTGACTCAAATMATGTCAATTAGCCTATCAGAATCTTCTAAAGCCATGACATAATTTTCTTGAATTTTCCAAGCTGTTTAAAGCCAGAGTCAACTTAGTGTATGTAAACTTCTGACCCTCTGGAATTGTGATACAGTGAATTATAAGTGAAATAATATGTCTGTAAACAATTGTTGGAAAAATGTATTGTGTCATGCACAAAGTAGATGTCCTAACCGACTTGCCAAAACTATATTTTGTTAACAATACATTTGTGGAGTGGTTGAAAAACTAGTTTTAATGACTCCAACCTAAGTGTATGTAAACTTCCGACTTCAACTGAATATATTTTATAACTTTACTAGTGTATCATGTAGGCTAGCGTAACGTTAAATCAATGAGCCTCCACACAGTCAGTCTGTGCGGGAATGTGATCATTGCACCCAAGATTGAGCTACAACCGGCCAGGCATTAGGTAGCCTAAATCCTGCCTGATGTTCCTAAAATAAGGTTGGGCAATTGTGGTTGGGCGATTGTGTACAAGCCTACATCTCCCGATAGCGCCCGATAGCGATCCTCGATAGATGATCACTATTGGGGGGGTCTTTCTCATGGCTACCCATGTATTTCCATGGAAATATAACATTTATTTGGAAAGAAATATGATTAATCAGCTTCTTGATATGCCACACCTGTCAGGTAGATGGATTATCTTGACAAAGTAGAAATGCTCACTAACAGGGATCTAAACATATTTGTGGATTCAATTTGAGAGAAATAAGCCTTTTGTGTACATGGAAAATGTCTGGGATTTTTAAAATTTCAGGTCATGAAACCAACAATTTAAATGTTTTGTCTATATATTTTTTCAGTATACACACACACACACATTCCGGACTCTATATTTCTTAATTCCATTCTTGTCACGTCCTGACTTTTTATGAGAGCTTTTTATGTCTCTATTTTGGTTTGGTCAGGGTGTGATTTGGGTGGGCATTCTATGTTCTGTATTTCTAGGTTTTGTATTTCTTTGTTTCTGGCTGAGTGTGGTTCCCAATCAGAGGCAGCTGTCTATCGTTGTCTCTGATTGGGGATCATACTTAGGCTGCCCTTTTCCCTCTTTCTGTGTGGGATCTTGTTCTTTGTTTGTGTGCAGGTAGTTTGCACAACGAAGCTGTTCGGTCGATGTATTATTTTTTATTTTTTTTATTTTAAATTTTATCCCCTTTTCTCCCCAATTTTCGTGGTATCCAATCGCTAGTAATTACTATCTTGTCTCATCGCTAGACGAAGGTCGAAAGCCATGCATCCTCCGAAGCACAACCCAACCAAGCTGCACTGCTTCTTAACACAGCYCGCCTCCAACCCGGAAGCCAGCCGCACSWATGTGTCGGAGGAAACACGTGCACCTGGCCCCCTCGGTTAGCGCGCACTGCYCCCGGCCCGCCACAGGAGTCGCTGGAGCGCGATGAGACAAGGATATCCCTACCTGCCAAACCCTCCCTAACCCGGACGACGCTAGGCCAATTGTGCGTCGCCCCACGGACCTCCTGGTCGCGGCCGGCTGCGACAGAGCCTGGGCGCGAACCCAGAGACTCTGGTGGCGCAGCTAGCACTGCGATGCAGTGCCCTAGACCACTGCGCCACCCGGGGGGCCCCCGGTCGATGTATTCTTTATTGTTTTTTCTTTCTAAAGTTTCACTTCGTTAATAAATTATGTGGAACTCAAAGAACGCTGCACCTTGGTCTCATCCTTCCGACGACACCCGTTACAATTCTTTTACTTTTTAGATTTGTGGGTATTGTTAGATATTACTGCACTGTTGGAGCTAGGAACACAAGCATTTCGCTACACCCGTGATAACATATACAGTGGGGAGAACAAGTATTTGATACACTGCCGATTTTGCAGGTTTTCCTACTTACAAAGCATGTAGAGGTCTGTAATTTTTATCATAGGTACACTTCAACTGTGAGAGACGGAATCTAAATCAAAAATCCAGAAAATCACATTGTATGATTTTTAAGTAATTAATTTGCATTTTATTGCATGACATAAGTATTTGATACCTTCAGACGGGCCTGGACATGCGCTGGCTTGATCAAAGGGACCTTGTGTGCGCTGCAGGATTTTTAATCCATGACGGCGTAGTGTTTTACTAATGGTTTTCTTTGAGACTGTGGTCTCAGCTCTCTTCAGGTCATTGACCAGGTCCTGCGCGTGTAGTTCTGGGCTGATCCCTCACCTTTCTCATGATCATTGATGCCCCACGAGGTGGATCTTGCATGGAGCCCCAGACCGAGGGTGATTGACCGTCATCTTGAACTTCTTTCCATTTTCTAATAATTGCGCTAACAGTTGTTTTGCCTTCTCACCAAGCTGCTTGCCTATTGTCCTGTACCCATCCCAGCGTGTGCAGGTCTACAATTTAATCCCTGACTGTCCTTACACAGCCTCTCTGGCTCTTTGCGCATTGTTGGAGGAGGTTGGAGTCTGTTTGATTGAGTGTGGGACAGGTGTCTTTATACAGGTA
>NC_036840.1:18653508-18666764 GCF_002910315.2 Salvelinus sp. IW2-2015 | reverse complement strand
TCAAAGAAAAGCAGAACTTAATATTTGGTACAGAAACTTTGTTTGCAATTACAGAGATCATACATTTCCTGTAGTTCTTGACCAGGTTGCACACACTGCAGCAGGGATTTTGGCCCATACTCATACAGACCTTCTCCAGGTCCTTCAGGTTTCGGGGCTGTCGCTGGGCATACGGACTTTCAGCTCCCTCCAAAGATTTCTATTGGGTTCAGGTCTGGAAACTGGCTAGACCACTCCAGGACCTTGAGATGCTTCCTTACAAAGAGCCACTCACTTATTGCCCTGGCCTGTGTGTTTGGGCTCGTTGTCATGCTGGAAGACCCTCAGCCACGACCCATCTTCAATGCTCTTATTGAGGGAAGGAGGTCTGTTGGCCAAGATCTTGCGATACATGGCCCACTCCATCCTCCCCTCACTACGGTGCAGTCGTCCTGTCCCCTTTGCAGAAAAGTATCCCAAAAGATGATGTTTCCACCCTCCATGCTTCACGGTGTTGGGATGGTGTTCTTGGGGTTGTTACTCCATCCTTCTTCTTCCTCCAAACACAGCGAGTGGAGTTTAGACCAAAAAAGCTCTATTTTTGTCTCAGGCAGACCACATGACCTTCTCCATTCCTCCTCTGGATCATCCAGATGGTCATTGGCAAACTTCAGACGGGCCTGGACATGCGCTGGCTTGATCAAAGGGACCTTGTGTGCGCTGCAGGATTTTTAATCCATGACGGCGTAGTGTTTTACTAATGGTTTTCTTTGAGACTGTGGTCTCAGCTCTCTTCAGGTCATTGACCAGGTCCTGCCGTGTAGTTCTGGGCTGATCCCTCACCTTTCTCATGATCATTGATGCCACGAGTGAGAGTCTTGCATGGAGCCCCAGACCGAGGGATGATTTCTTGGACGCGCGGACTGTTGCACCATCTATCTCCTCTTCAAGACATGCGAGTTCAAACAGGTGCAGTTAATACAGGTAATGAGTGGAGAACAGGAGGGCTTCTTAAAGAAAAACTAACAGGTCTGTGAGAGCCGGAATTCTTACTGGTTGGTAGGTGATCAAATACTTAWGTCATGCAATAAAATGCAAATTAATTACTTAAAAATCATACAATGTGATTTTCTGGATTTTTGTTTTAGATTCCGTCTCTCACAGTTGAAGTGTACCTATGATAAAAATTACAGAACTCTACATGCTTTGTAAGTAGGAAAACCTGCAAAATCGGCAGTGTATCAAATACTTGTTCTCCCCACTGTATATATATGCGACCAATAACATATGATTCAATTAATGAGCAATTGTTGTTTTTTGACCTCATCTTTTTCCGCAGCAACCAGTGATCCGGGTCACGGCACCAATGTAACTGTATAGCTTCCATCCCTCTCCTGGCCCCTACCTGGGCTCGAACCAGGGACCCTCTGCACATATCAACAACTGCCTCCCACGAAGCATCGTTACCCATCGCTCCACAAAAGACATGGCCCTTGCAGAGCAAGGGGAAAACTACTTCAAAGTCTCAGAGCGAGTGACGTCACCGATTGAAACGCTATTAGCACACCCTGCTAACTAGCTAGCCATTTCACACCGGTTACACTACTATAGCAGCATGGTGTAGAGTGAGACATCTCACAGATACATGTTAGCTAGCTACAACACACAGGTATAGTTACTCCAAGACTAATATAAGTCATCAAGCCAAAGTCATTCCTTTACTCTCCGCTATCAAAAATATTTCTCCAGTTTTGCTCATAATGAGAGGCAATGAAGCTAGCTAGGCTAGTTAACTACAACGTTAGACTACAGTACAGGTATAGCACACAACACAGCTAGCTAGCTAAACTTGGCTTTTAGTTGTAATAATGGAGCTGTGAGTCGGGAAGCATGTGCAGGTGAAACGTTTAATAAAACAAAACCAGGAACGAGACAATTCCATGTGGCTACACAAGAATAATACCAACTGGTGAGTGAACAATAGAGAGTGACATAAAGGGGAGGAAATTATGAAGGTAATGAAGTCCAGGTGTGAATCATAATGATTAACAGGTGTGCATAATGATGAATCCCAGGACCAGTGGTTAATATTCCGGTGACGTCGTACGCCGGAGGGGAGGAGCAGATGTGACAGTACCCCCCCCCCTCTGACTGATGTCATCGTTGTATACAATTACCTGACATCCAAGCATGTCCCTGAACACCTCGTTGACAAATGCCTGGAACACTGATGGAGCATTGGCTAAGCCAAAGAGCATAACCAAGGACTCATATTGGCCAGACATCACGCTGAACGCCGTCTTCCACTCATCCCCCTCCCGGATGCGATTATAGGCACTCCGCAGGTACAGTTTGGGGAAGAACTTGGCCCCACGGAGCTGCTCGATGGCTGACGGCACCAACGGGAGAGGGTAACGATACTTCGTGGTGATGTCATTGAGTCCACGGTAATCGATACATGGGCCTAATCCTCCCTCCTTCTTGGCCACAAAGAAGAAGAAACCAGCCGATGCAGGAGAAGTGGATGTGCGGGTCTCAGCCACAGACAGAGGGTAGATGTGTCTGCGCGGAGGTGTAGCACCGGAAAACAGGTCGATGGCACAGACTCAGGGGCGGGAGGGAGACAGGTAGCGCAGGTCTTGGAGAATACCTCCCTTAGGTCCTGGTAATTTTACGGGATGTTGGGCTGAATGGCAACGACAGGACTCTCAACTGACATGGAACCACAGGTCCTCTGCCATTCAGATGACCAGTCTGATTCTCATCCACGACCATGAGATCAAAGGGTCATGGCGTTGGAGCCAAGGGAGGCCGAGGATGATTTTGTGAACTGGTGCACTGGTGATGATGAAGGGGATGTTCTCCTGGTGATTGGACTCCACGACGAGGGTGAGTGGTTGAGTGATGTTTCCAGATCCTAATGGCCGACAGTCGAGACCTTGAACCGGAAAAGGAGAGGAGAGCGGGTAGATGGTAATGTTGAGGGAGGAGGCAAGGGTCTGATCCATAAAGTTCCCCGCGGCGCTGGGAATCCACTAAAGCTGTAGACACAGTACACGAGGGACAGTCAACCAGAGTGATGGACACCATAAAGAGTCAGGAAGAGCTGAATCTGGAATACTCACTCCTGGTCCAGGGGATGGGACATCACGTGACCGTCCCTCTGCTCTAGTGGATCCCGGATTCTGAAGTACCGCACTCTGCTGGAGCTTGTGCCCTCCTTGCTCACAGTACAGACATAGCCCCAGCTGTATCCATCTGAGTCATTCTGCTGCGGTAAAGCGTGTGACCCCTACCTCCATGGGTTCAGGCTCTGATCACGAGTGCTCGCTGAAGGAGGGAGAGAAGCGATGAGAATGCCMACACTCCCGGAGAAGGTTATCCAGATGGAGATTGTCATGACGACAAGCCAGTTGCGTCTGGACCTCCTTGCACAGACCTCTTCTAAATAGCATAAGAAACGCTGGCTCATTCCATCCACTGGAAGCTGCTACTGTCCGGGTGGTGAGTGCATACTCAGCAGCCGTTTGATTCCCCTGCTGTAGCTGAAGCAGACGCTGACCTCCCTCTCTGCCATCCGCGGGATGATCGAAAATGCATTTAAACAGAGCCATGAACCCCTCATAATAATCTAGCTCCTCTTCTCCTCTCTTCCAGAAGGCCGTAGCTCATTCCAATGCCTGCCCGGTCAGCAGAGAAATAACTGTGGCAACCTTAGACCTCTCGGTGGTGGGAGCTCCCAACTGGTGTGAAAAATAGAGGGAGCACTGAAGGAGGAAGCCATGGCATTTGGATGGTGTAATATTGTATTTCTCCGGGAGGGATAGATGGGCATCGCTGACCTGAGCGGGTTGTTGAATGGGCCGTTGCGCTGGCTCGCTTGGTAGACTGGCTCTAGAGTATCCGCAGCTGCTGGACTGCGGAGAACCTCTTCCATGGCCATCCCCAGTTGAGKTAGATGGTCATGGTGTTGACGTAGGTTGTTCGTCGACCGTCTGAGAGATATCAGATTTTTCGGTTTCTTCCATAGTTTGAGTTGGTATTCTGTAATAATGGAGCTGTAAGTCGGGAAGCAGGTGAAACGTTTCATAAAACAACAAAATCAGGAATGAGACAATTCCATGTCGCTAAACAAGAATAATACCAACTGGTGAGTGAACATAAYACAGTGACATATAAAGGGGAGGAAATGATGAAGGTAATGAAGTCCAGGTGTGAATCATAACGATTAACAGGTGCCCGTAATGATGAYTGCCAGGTGTGCGTAATGATGAATCCCAGTGGTTAGTATTCCGGTGACGTCGTACACCAGAGGGGAGGGGAGGAGCATGAGAAGATGTGACAGTAGTGGTTGTAGCAAGCCCCGTTATGGCCAAATTGATCACCAACACGGACTCGGTTAAAGCTTATGTTGGTAGCTAGCTTAGCTGTTTGCCATTTACCCTCCTGAGTCCGGGTCCAGCTGGTCTAGGCTACCACTGCTGCATGCTGGTATCGCAATTCTTTTTTTTGCAGTCTAAACTCATCTTCAGTGTATTCCATAACAACCTGATTCGTCATTCAGCTCTTCTTGGAATCATCAGAAGCAGCCATTGAAGCTAATTATGTAGCAGTCCTGGATAGGCTGTGCATGGTAACATAGCTCCTGTCAACCTCTGAACTAGTACCTTCCCTGTTTTGAAAAGCCTGCTTTCGAGGGTGGGGACAAGGAAGTATGGCTCCCATCAGGCTGTAGTCTTTACAAAGCCAGGGAAAATGAGTCAACCGAGATATCCTGCAAAGTTCTGGCAGATAGGAACTTTGTTGAGACAAGTCCAATGGCTCTAATGAACAAGGACAACCATATCTACTCGCTGCCAGTGTGATCATGCTATCGGCAAAACACAAGGCTACAATAATTGCTACTAAAAATGACTCCATTCATTTTTAAATCAGACAGCAGGCTCATTCAACCAATGATGTCATTGGTTGAACTCTCCCTGTGCAAAAATAATATATATATAATATATATATACAACTGAGCTTCAAAAAAATAAGAGGGAACACATTAAACAATAGACACAATGTAACTCCAAGTCAATCACATTCTGTAAAATCAAACTGTCCACTTAGGAAGCAACACTGATTGACAATAAATTTCACATGCTGTTGTGCAAATGGAATAGACAAAAGGTGGAAATTATAGGCAAATAGCAAGACACCCCCCAAAAGGAGTGATTCTGCAGTGTGGTGACCACAGACCACTTCTCAGTTCCTATGCTTCCTGGCTGATGTTTTGGTCACTTTTGAATGCTGGCGGTGCTCTCACTCTAGTGGTAGCTTGAGACGGAGTCTACAACCCACACAAGTGGCTCAGGTAGTGCAGTTCATCCAGGATGGCACATCAATGCGAGCTGTGGCAAAAAGGTTTGCTGTGTCGTCAGCGTAGTGTCCAGAGCATGGAGGCGCTACCAGGAGACAGGCCAGTACATCAGGAGACGTGGAGAGGCCGTAGGAGAGGCAACAACCCAGCAGCAGGACCGCTACCTCCGCCTTTGTGCAAGAGAGGTGCACTGCCAGAGCCCTGCAAAATGATCTCCAGCAGGCCACAAATGTGCATGTGTCTGCTCAAACGGTCAGGAACAGACTCCATGAGGGTGGTATGAGGGCCCGACGTCCACAGGTGGGGGTTGTGCTTACAGCTTGGCATTTGCCAAAGAACACCAAGATTGGCAAATTCGCCACTGGCGCCCTGTGCTCTTCACAGATGAAAGCAGGTTCACACTGAGCACATGAGCACATGTGACAGACGTGACAGAGTCTGGAGACGCCGTGGAACGTTCTCTGCCTGCAACATCCTCCAGCATGACCGGTTTGGCGATGGGCCAGTTATGTGTGGGTGGGTCGACATATCTTCTTTGTGGGGGCCGCACAGCCCTCCATGTGCTCGCCAGAGGTAGCCTGACTGCCATTAGGTACCGAGATGAGATCCTCAGACCCCTTGTAGAGACCATATGCTGACACATGCACATTTGTGGGCCTGCTGGAGATCATTTTGCAGGGCTCTGGCAGTGCACCTCCTTGCACAAAGGTGGAGGTAGCGTCCTGCTGCTGGGTTTGTTGCCCTCCTACGGCCCCTCCACGTCTCACTGAGTACTGGCCTGTCTCCACTCATGGTAGCGCCTCCATGCTCTGGACCACTCGCTGACAGACACAGCAAACCTTTTTGCCACAGCTCGCATTGAGTTCCATCCTGGATGAACTGCACTACCTGAGCCACTTGTGTAGGTTGTAGACTCCGTCTCATGCTACCACTAGAGCTGAGAGCACCGCCAGCATCAAAAAGTGACCAAAACATCAGCCAGGAAGCATAGGAACTGAGAAGTGGTCTGGGTCACCACCTGCAGAATCACTCCTTTTTTGGGAGTGTCTTGCTAATTGCCTATAATTTCCACCTTTTGTCTATTCCATTTGCACAACAGCATGTGAAATTTATTGTCAATCAGTGTTGCTTCCTAAGCGGACAGTCTGATTTCACAGAAGTGTGATTGACTTGGAGTTACATTGTGTTGTTTAAGTGTTCCCTTTATTTTTTTGAGCAGTGTATTTATGTAGGGAGACTGGAAAAACACCCCAAATAGTGTCCAACAGTGAAGTTTCCCTTTAATTGATATCCCAATCATTGTTTTTCTTCGCCTTCTCCCTCTCTCCTTTCCTCATTTAACAACTTCCATTCTTTTATTGATTTGGGCTTGCTTTTGTTTTTGCTTTCGTCCGGGACCTGGGCAGTTCTCATGTCAGAGAGTTATGAGCCAGAAAGATGAGTTCTACCATTTTCACTTCCTCTCCTCCTCTTTGCTCTACTCTTTTCTTTTTTTCTGTAATTTCTTTCCCTTTTTCTTAGTGGTGTTTTAGCAATCTCTTGGGAGAAGTCCGCGAGTGTCTGGAGAGAACGGACATGACTCGTCATTCTTCACAGACAGAGAGTGAGAGAGAGAAAGAGGAATAAATAAAGAGAAACAAATGAATCTTCTGAAATAACTGAGAGAGAGAGAGAGAGAAAGAAAGAAAGAAAGAAAGAAAGAAAAAGAAAGAGAGAAAGAAAGAGGGAGGGTGAGCAATATAACAAAATAAAAAGAAAGAGGTAGCAGGGCTTTCCTGTTTTACATGTTATTTTGGCATTCATGCGTTTCATATATCAGCTTGCAAACTTTTTATTTATATATTTATCATTGAGTTAATAAAGCCGCTTACAAACATGGTCTCTTTTTTGTTTTCTTGAGTAAGGCAGCTCCAAAATGCAGGTGTTTCAAGGGGACACTACGTCAGGGTGTAGAGCTAGAAAATTCAAGCCCCATAGTTACTGCCATAGAGTTACATTAGAAGTGCCCATACAAAAGAAGACTCAAGGTCATTGGCCACAGATAAAATTACGTCATATCACATATCTACAGTTGCTTTGATTGGACTGATCATGTCAACAACATACTTTCAAAATCTTATCTTGCTGTCATAATCATGAATCAAGTCGACAATCTACTGGRAAATCCTTTTTAATCCTTGTCATATGAAGAGAAATTATAGATAAAATTTATCGGTGCTCATCGGCCATTGGACATAAACATTACACAACAAGTTGGAAATCGCAAATTCAACAATGAGCGGCTTGGAATCAGTGGCTAACTGCAAGCACGGCAAAGCAATCATTAGCCTGCTATTCAGTGGAGTGGCTGTGTGATCCCAAGTCGAAGATTAAGGGTCTCTTTTCCTAGTTTAAAATTCTAAACATTCAACATTGACCATGCTGTAAATGAAGCATGATTTTTGCCATGCTCAAACAACTGGAAACTTGGATCTGCAAAATCTGACTTTAGTGAGTTCAACACAACTGGGAACTCGGGAAAAACACGCTACGACTGGGAAAATACGTTTTGAACTTTCATCCAACTCGGAATTGTAAATTCGGAACTCTGGTCTCTTTCTAGAGCTACAACCTAATGATCACTGAAGTCATCCTGATTCTACTCCTTTTTTTTCTCAGAGTTCCAGGTTGTCTTGAAAGCACCATGAATCCAGAGAATGCCAGACTTCGATGACAAAGTTTGATGAAAGAATTTTCCCACGAAGGACTGCCGTGCCACCTTCCTGTTCTAGTGAGCACAGCACAACAAGGTTAGTCCAAAGATGTCTTGTATGCTGCTGCATAAATGATGCAATACGCCAGGGAGATATGTACAATATACTGTAGCTATCGGGTATGAATGTAAGACCCAGATGCAGACAACGTCGAAATAACCTCTCTTGGGTAGGGGCAGTATTTAGAATTTTGGATGAATGAGGTGCCCAATGTAATCTGCCTGTTTCTCAGGCCCAGAAGCTAGGATATGCATATGCATGGTAGTATTSGATAGAAAACACTCTACAGTTTCCAGAACTGTTAAAATAATGTCTGTGAGTAMAACAGAACTGATATGGCAGGCGAAAACCTGAGGTAAATCCAACCAGGAAGTGGGATATTTWTGATGTGGGTACTTTTCAATTGAATGCCTATACAGTATGTAATGGGATAGGACCCAGATTGCAGTTCCTATGGCTTCCACTAGATGTCAACAGTCTTTAGACATTGTTTCAGGCTTGTTTTCTGAAAAATGAGGAAGAATGAGCATTCTTTCAGTGGACTGTAGAAAGAAGCAGAGAGCTGGTTTGGGCGCATGACCGATTGCGCGCCCTTCGTTATTTTTCCTTTCTATTGAAAACGCTATTGTCCGGTTCAAATATTACCGATTATTTAAACAATAGACAACCTGAAGACTAATTATAAAACATCGTTTGACATGTTTCGATGAACTTTACCGGTACTATTAGGATGTATTCGTGACCGCCTTTGAGCCAGTGGGTTACTGAACAATACARGCCAACAAAACAGAGTTTTTGGGACATAGAGGGACAAAACAATCGAACAAAAACAAACATTTATTGTGTAGCTGGGACTCTTGTGACTGCAACCATATGAAGATCACCAAAGGTAAGTGATACATTTTATCGCTATTTCTGACTTTTGTAATTCCTTTACTTGGTTGTAAAATGTTTGTATGCTTTTGTAAGCGGGGCGCTGTCCTCAGATAATTGCATGGTATGCTTTTGCCGTAAAGCCTTTTTTAAATCTGACACAGCGGCTGGATTAACAAGAAGTTCATCTTTAAGCCGATGTATAACACTTATATTGTTATGAATGTTTAATTTGACTAATTCTGTATTTTGACATTGGCGCTCTGCAATTTCACCGGATGTTGGCCAGGTGGTACGCTAGCTGCCCATAAGAAGTTAACAATGGTTTAATAATCCAACAGGCGCAGTCAATAGACAGGTCAAGGCAGTCAGCAAACCAGAGGTGGGACAACGGTACCGGACAGCAGGCGGGCTCAGGCAAGTGTCAAAACCAGGAGGGCGAGAAAAAGAGAGACTGGGAAAAGCAGGAGCTGAGACACANGGACAACGGTACCGGACAGCAGGCGGGCTCAGGCAAGTGTCAAAACCAGGAGGGCGAGAAAAAGAGAGACTGGGAAAAGCAGGAGCTGAGACACAAAAACACTGGTTGACTTGACAAACAAGACGAACTGGCAACAGACAAACAGAGAACACAGGTATACATACACAGGGGTTAATGGGGAAGATGGGCGACACCTGGAGGGGGGTGGAGACAATCACAAAGACAGGTGAAACAGATCAGGGTGTGACAGTACCCCCCCTCTAGAGGCACCACCTGGCGTCCTACCTGGGCGCATACCTGGTTGACCGGGGTGCCGGCGGTGAAATTCGGCGATGAGGGCTGGGTCCAGGATGTCTCTAGCAGGGACCCAGCACCTCTCCTCCGGGCCAAAACCCTCCCAGTCAACCGGGTACTGGAAACCCCTGCCCCGTGGTTGAACACTCATGAGGCGTCTCACCGTGTACGCCGGATGGCCATCGATGACACGAGGAGGAGGGGTGGGCCTGAAAACAGAAGACAAAGGGCTGTCAGACACCGGCTTAATCCTAGACGCATAGAAAGTAGGGTGAGTACGGAGGGTACAGAGTAACAAAAAACAAACAGCCGTGGGGCGAATTACTCTAGAGATGGGGAACGAGCCGATGAAACGGGGGGAAAGTTTACAGGACTCACCCGGAGGGGCAGGAACCGGGTGGACGGCCATACCCTCTGCACGAGCCGATAGCATGGTGGCGATCCGCTTGTCGCCTATACCTGGAAGTGGTCTTCAACAGAGCGGCCCGGGCTCTCTTCCAGGTACGGCGACAGTGGCGGATGAACATCTGGGCAGAGGGATTGCTGACATCCTCCTCTTGCTCGGGGAAGAGCGGAGGCTGATATCCCAAGGAACACTCGAAGGGTGAGAGACCCGTGGCAGAGCAAGAAAGGGTGTTGTGAGCGTACTCAACCCATACCAGTTGCTGACTCCAGGTGGTAGGGTTGGCGGAGACTAGGCAGCGAAGAGTCGTCTCTAAGTCCTGGTTGGTTCTCTCCGACGGGCCGTTGGACTGGGGGTGGAATCCGGAGGACAGGCTGGCCGATGACCCAATGAGGGTGCAGAACGCCTTCCAGAACCGGGACGAGATCTGCGGACCCCGGTTGGAGACCATGTCCACTGGGAGCGTGGATCCATAAGACATGCTGCACCATAAGCTGGGCCGTCTCCTTGGCACGATGGTAGTTTGGGGAGAGGATTGAAGTGGGCGGCTTTGGAAAACAGGTCAACCACAGTCAGGATGGCAGTGTTGCCCTTAGACAAGGGGAGCCCCGTGACAAACTCCAGGGTTATATGGGACCAGGGATGGTGAGGGACAGGCAGTGGTTGGAAAAGATCATCCGGAGCTTGCCGAGGAGTCTTGTTCTGTGCGCAGACCGNCAGGGTTATATGGGACCAGGGATGGTGAGGGACAGGCAGTGGTTGGAAAAGATCATCCGGAGCTTGCCGAGGAGTCTTGTTCTGTGCGCAGACCGTGCAGACAGCGCAAATGCTGCAACATCCGGAACCACAGTAGGCCACCAAAAGCGTTGTTGCACGAAGACCAGGGTCCGATGAAAGCCCGGGTGACAGACATGCCTGGAGGAATGGGCCTACTCCAGGACAGTGTCAGGCACAAACATCCGGTTATCTGGGCCCCTCCCCCCAGGGTTCGGCTGGGACCGCTGTGCCTCATGGACCTGTTTCCCTATGCCCCAGCTGAGTGCCGTCACCAGGCACGAGGTTGGAAGGATGGTCTCGGGCTCCGGGGTGGTAACCGTGGGGTTATAGCGGTAATACAGGGCATCCTGGGAAAAGTTGAACCGGGTAAACAGCAGGGCCCATCTCGCTTGCCTGGAGTTGAGGCACTTGTGGAGATACTCCAGGTTTTTGTGGCCGGTCCACACAATGTTTTGGATGTTCCGCCACTTCTAGCCAGTGCCTCCATTCCTCCAACGTCATCAGTTCCTCTCTGTGGTATTGAGGTGATGGAAGAAGGCGGCGCAYGGATACAGCTTAAGGTCAAGGGCAGAACATTGGGACAGGACAGCCCCCACTCCGACAAACGAAGCATCGGCCTCCACCACGAACTGACGGGAAGGGTCAGGATGAACCAGGATAGGAGCAGTGGTAAAAGGGGAAAAGCTAGCTACAGCTAGCTACACCCCTGGAGGGGGGTGGAGACAATCACAAAGACAGGTGAAACAGATCAGACTGTGACAGTAGCTAAGAAAGTAATACTAAGTGTATGTTGTGTAGTAAGTTGTTAGTAGCCCATGTGCCTCACCCTAATAATTTGGTCTATGTTCACCTCTTAATTTCGGCTACTGTTCTGACTTGGTGGTGCATATAACCTGTTTTTGTGAAATGTAATCATCGAATATGGTAAGAGCTTTCATTGTCTGCTTATATGGATATTTTATTTATCCTATGGTTCTGACTTGGTGTACAGGGAAAACACTGTAAGAATGGCCCATGTTCTGAATTCTGTTGCTGTACATTTCAAAAGTGCTGAACTTATAGTTATATTGACTACGTCCGTCCTAGCTCGCTCATTAATGTCTTAATCAAAATTACGGATTGCCTCTTATCCGATTGTCGTCCCCTTATGCCATAGTTTGTACATTTCAATTGTCAGAAGAAACCATCCACATTTGTTTAAGCAAGTCAGCCATATCAGCTACACTACCGGTCAAAAGTTTTAGAACACCTACTCATTCAAGGGTTTTTCTTTATTTTACTATTTTCTACATTGTAGAATAATAGTGAAGTCATCAAAACTATGAAATAACACATATGGAATCATGTAGTAACCAAAAAAAGTTAAACAAACCAAAATATATTTTAATATTTAATATAAAATATCTCTCTGTTCTCTTTCTTTGTCTGCCCTCTATTAAATGTTTTCTATAATTTCTTTACTTTTTGGAACACACTTCTCACACATCACATCACTCTTTAGCCCTGACCCCACCCTCTCTGCTCCCCTCTCTACTCAGAACATCGACTCTGACACTATCTCTCTCAAACCAATTCCATTCAATATTGTCCTGCAGTACTGTACCTAGATTGATCTATGGGTCTCACTTTTTATTCTGTGATTGGTGATCTATCTCCACTAAGGGATTTATTATGACCAGGGGCCCGTCCCAAATGGCACCCTATTCACATTCCAAATGGCACTCCAATCCCTTTGTAGTGCACTACACACCACACACACACACACACAATATATGGAATAGGGTGCCATATGGGACACAGCCCAGGGGTCTCTAGATTAACTAACTTTAGAGTTGGAGCCTTTGTTAAATATGTGACTTGTGGCACATGCCTACAAATCCAATTCCATTCAGTATTCTGTACATACAATAGAGTGATCTATGATGTGTATTGGCACGAGGGYATGAATAGAAGTAACTAGAGAGAGAGAGGAGGATGGTGCATGTACTGTAAAAGATGACAAACACACACAAACACACACACACAGGTACAGTTGAAGTCGTTAGTTTACATACACTTAGGTTGGAGTCATTAAAACTCGTTTTTCAACCACTCCACAAATTTCTTGTTAACAAACTATAGTTTTGGCAAATCGGTTAGGACATCTACTTTGTGCATGACACAAATAATTTTTCCAACAATTGTTTACAGACAGATTATTTCACTTACAGTGGGGCAAAAAAGTATTTAGTCAGCCACCAATTGTGCAAGTTCTCCCACTTAAAAATATGAGAGAGGCCTGTAATTTTCATCATAGGTACACTTCAACTATGACAGACAAAATGAGAAAAAAAA
>NC_036840.1:18625232-18653483 GCF_002910315.2 Salvelinus sp. IW2-2015 | reverse complement strand
AAAATATCCAGCACAATCCACATTGTAGGAATTAATGAATATTTGCAAATTATGGTCCGGAAATAGTATTTGTCACCTACAAACAAGCAAGATTTCTGGCTCTCACAGACCAGTGTAAACTTCTTCTTTAAGAGGCTCCTCTGTCCTCCACTTGTACCTTGAGATTAATGGCACCTGATTTTGAACTTGTTATCAGTATAAAAGACACCTGTCCACAACCTCAAACAGTCACACTCCAAACTCCAACTATGGGCCCAAGACCAAAGAGCGTCAAAGGACACCAGAAACAAAATTGTAGACCTGCACCAGGGCTGAAGACTGAATCTGCAATAGGTAAGCAGCTTTTGGTCTTGAAGAAATCAACTGTCCATGCGTGGGAGCAATTATTTGGAAATGGAAGACATACAAGACCACTGTAAATTCTCCTCGATCTGGGGCTCCACGCAGATCTCACCCCGGTGGGTCAAAAGTGATCACAAGTAACGGGTGAGCAAAAAATTCCAGAAAACCACCCACGGCGGGGCGACCTAGTATGAGACCTGCAGAGAGCTGGGACCAAAGTAACCCAAGCCTACCATCAGTAACACACTCTCCGCCGCCAGGACTCAAATCCTGCAGTGGCCAGACGTGTCCCCCTGCTTAAGCCAGTAACATGTCCAGCCCCGTCTGAAGATTTGATTGCTACAGAGGCATTTGGATGATCCAGAAGAAGATTGGGAGAATGTCATAGGTCAGATTGAAACCAAAATATAAACTTTTTGGTAAAAAACTCAACTCGTCGTGTTTGGAGGACAAAAGATCCATAAAGAACACCATACCTACTGTGAAGCATGGGGTGTGGAAACATCATGCTTTGGGCTGTTTTTCTGCAAAGGGACCAGGACAACTGATCCGTGTAAAGGAAAGAATGAATGGGGCCATGTATCGTGAGATTTTGAGTGAAAACCTCCTTCCATCAGCAACGGGCATGTTGAAGATGAAACGTGGCTGGGTCTTTCAGCATGACAATGATCCCCAAACACACCGCCCGTGGCAACGAATGAGTGGCTTCGTAAGAAGCATTGTCAAGGTCCTGGAGGGGCCTAGCCAGTCTCCCAGATCTCAACCCCATTGAAAATCTTTGGAGGGAGTTGAAAGTCCGTGTTGCCCCAGCAACAGCCCCAAAACATCACTGCTCTAGAGGAGATCTGCATGGAGGAATGGGCCAAAATACCAGCAACAGTGTGTGAAAACCTTGTGACAAAGGGACTTCATGGAGGAATGGGCCAAAATACCAGCAACAGTGTGTGAAAACCTTGTGAAGACTTACAGAAAACGTTTGACCTCTGTCATTGCCAACAAAGGTTCTCCCACATTTTAAGTGGGAGAACTTGCACAATTGGTGGCTGACTAAATATTTTGTTGCCCCACTGTATAATTCACTGTATCACAATTCCAGAGGGTCAGAAGTTACATACACTAAGTTGACTGTGCCCTTAAACAGCTTGGAYAATTGGCATTAGAAACGTCTGATAAGCTAATTGACATCATTTGAGTCAATTGGAGGTGTACCTGTGGATGGATTTCAAGGCCTACTGTCAGCAGGTCTATGTGTAGCTGGTGTATAGGAGTCAGGCGCAGGACAGCAGATAAGAGTAAATAAACGTATTTTACTCAACATATAATAAATGTAATGCAAAAACAGAGCCCACAATAACGGACCTACCTACATAGAAACAATCACTCACAAACAAACATGGGGGAACAGAGGGTTAAATAATGAACAGGTAATTGGGGGATTGAAACCAGGTGTGTAAGACAAAGACAAAACAAATGGAAAATGAAAAGTGGATCAGCGATGGCTAGAAGGCCAGTGACGTCGACCGCCGAACGCTGCCCGAACAAGGAGAGGGACCGACTTCGGCGGAAGTCGTGACACATACCTTCAAATTCAGTGCCTCTTTGACTGACATCATGGGAAAATCAAAAGAAATCAGCCAAGACCTCAGAAAGTAAATTGCAGACCCCAACAAGTCTGGTTCATCCTTGGGAGCAATTTCCAAATGCCTGAAGGTACCACGTTCATCTGTACAAACAACTTTAATATTATATTAAAGTATAAACACCATGGGACCACGCAGCCGTCATACCGCTCAGGAAGGAGATGCGTTCTGTCTCCTAGAGATGAATGTACTTTGGTGCGAAAAGTGCAAATCAATCCCAGAACAACAGCAAAGGACCTTGTGAAGATGCTGGAGGAAACAGGTACAAAAGTATCTATATCCACAGTTAAACAAGTCCTATATCGACATAACCTGAAAGACCGCTCAGCAAGGAAGAAGCCACTGCTCCAAAACCGCCATAAAAAAGCCAGACTACGATTTGCAACTGCACATGGGGACAAAGATCGTACTTTTTGGAGAAATGTCCTCTGGTCTGATGAAACAAAAATAGAACTGTTTGGCCATAATGACCATCGTTATGTTTGGAGGAAAAAGGGGAAGGCTTGCAAGCCAAAGAACACCGTCCCAACCGTGAAGCACGGGAGTGGCAGCATCATGTTGTGGGGGTGCTTTGCTGCAGGAGGGACTGGTGCACTTCACAAAATAGATGGCCTCATGAGGAGGAAAAGTATGTGGATATATTGAAGCAACATCTCAAGACATCAGTCAGGAAGTTAACGCTTGGTCGCAAATGGGTCTTCTAAATGGATAATGACCCCAAGCATACTTCCAAAGTTGTGGCAAAATGGCTTAAGGACAACAAAGTCAAGGTATTGGCGTGGCCATCACAAAGCCCTGAGCTCAATCCTATAGAACATTTGTGGGCAGAACTGAAAAAGTGTGTGCGAGCAAGGAGGCCTACAAACCTGACTCAGTTACACCAGCTCTGTCAGGAGGAATGGGCCAAAATTCACCCAGCTTATTGTGGGAAGCTTGTGGAAGGCTACCCAAAACAATTTAAATGCAATGCTACCAAATACTAATTGAGTGTATGTAATTTTCTGACCCACTGGGAATGTGATGAAAGAAACAAATGCTGAAATAAATCTTTCTCTCTACTATTATTCTGACAGTTCACATTCTTAAAATAAAGTGGTGATCCTAACTGACCTAAGACAGGGAATTTTTACTAGGATTAAATGTCAGCAATTGTGAAAAACGGAGTTTAAATGTATTTGGCTAAGGTGTATGTAAACTTCCGACTTCAACTGTACGCGTGTGTGCAGACAGGCGTACATGCATGCACACACATACACAGACACGGGCGCAGACACACACACCTGGAAAAGGAACTGTGAAATTAGTAAACCACTGCATGCTCTCGGTTAAATAATTCAGTCACGGTTAGTTCTACTGCAACTCAGTCAATAAAGGAAGTCAATTGAAATTCAAATCATGATCTCTCTCATATACAGTGGTGCTGCACATCACTCCATTCAGAAGTACTACTGTAGTTCCCTGTAAAGTCAGATTACAATGGAATAAAAAAATATTATTCTTACATACACTGGATAGATGCAGTGACTATTTGTTTTAAAGGGTCACCCATGGAGCAAATTAGGGTTAAGAGGCTTGCTCAAGGACACATCCCCAGATATTCTCTTTGTCGGCTCGGGTATTCGAAATGGCAACCTTTCGGTTACTGGCCCAACGCTCTAACCTCTAGGCTACCTTCAATACCCTATAGTTTCCAAGCAGGTGCCAAGCACCCGGATAGCCTAAACTAATTCCATCCTTTTCCTTCCTTTCTCAATCATTGAATCATTAATTAATTAACCTTAATTTTATGTAAAAGGACCCATGAGCACCAACATGTGACGTTAATAGGCGCCTATCAAATTGAGTGTCAAATTAAAGCTAAGAGTCTATATTTTTGGGAAATGAAGGTATAGATACATTTTTCAACAATTTTCCATCGTAAAAATTAGGCATAAGTAACGGTAGCTAACTCCAATCCGTACACATTTGCGCAACCGCGGCATTCAAACGAGGCTGCAATGAAAACTAATGGGACTAWAGCGACTGTGTTGGCATCAAAATCTGGGGTATGAACTCAGTTTTTTCCATCGTTGTTTGACATGGTAATGGACCAATAGTATTGGAGAAAAGTTGGAAAAACTGACCCCGCTGACGCTGTACGTTAAAGTGTGACGTGTCATGACGTAATGTACGGCACGCATTATTCAACTCATTCTGTGCCGTACAGCCTCTTTCCACCAGGTGTAGCYCTTCTCTCGCAGATTAAAAACCAGAAATTATCAATGGTGAGTGTAAAGTTAATTACATGTGAGTTCATCAATAGTCGATTCAATCAATTGTTAATTTTTCGCGTTATCACTGCGAGCCATCATGACTCTCAAAAACTGTGACAGCCACAGTTTAATTATGAAGATATATTTAGCGCAACCCTAAAAACCCTACACAAACCTTCAAATTGTTATGTAATGAGACATTATATAAACTTTTTATAGTGTTTAATTTACATTTGAGTTGATAAGTTGGACAAATCAGGTGAAAAAGTTGTTTCCCCACAAAACATATCTCCCCCTTTCACTACAACACAGTTGCTTTCGCTTCCCCACCCGCCATTTTTAAAAAGACCAGACGGAGCTCCATAGCCTTCTTCAATCATGCAGAGACGGACAGCATGAAAGTCTCGTCATTTTGCTGGAAAGGGGAGAAATTGTGCTTTACAATGGTATTCATGTTACAGTTGACCTGGAAGTATTACGTTTTTGGGGCGCTAAAAAAAGGTCAAATGTACGGAATAGTGCGATGTACAAAAGTGCGTTAGCTACCGTTAATGGCTTTGATTTCTGGTCAAACAGATGGAAAATAGGTCTTAGAAAACATCTACTAGAAAAYGTCTTAAAAGGTATTAGAAATACATCAAAACATGGAATTACTGCAATTGAATTGGCTACATTGGGAAACCATAGTAGTCACAAACCAGAGTTGGGTCACCTGCTACGGTCCTTCCTTCCACTGGCATAATGTTATGTTCAGCTCATAACTGTTTTCCTACTTATTCCAGGGTTTTCCTTCATTTTTACTATTTTCTACATTGTAGAATAATGGTGAAGACATTAAAACTATGAAATAACACATATGGAATCATGTAGTAACCAAAAATTGTTAAACAAATAAAAATATATTTTATATTTGAGATTCTTCAAAGTAGCCACCCTTTGCCTTGATGACAGCTGAATCATCCTCCCTCATCTTAAATGGCACCGACCGCAACTGATGTCAATCATTAGTTCAAATTTGAACCAACCAAATTTGGTCTTGTTTGGGTGCGGAGCTCATTAAAATAATAGCCAGTGTGTAAAATAATACCAATATATGCAAAGGATGATATTGCATATTTCTACCTTTCTGTAACTTTTCAGGATATATCACCAGGAAGAGAAGGACATTCATATCCATAATTATGGATATCTGTGTAGTACAGATCAGGGATCTGTGATTTAAGTCTGATAGAAAATTAAGGCATATTTTACCGTAATTCTGTTACCAAACTTTGCATCTGCACAGTTTTTTCCAGTAAATGTGTTTTTGACATTGTATTTTCGAAGTAGTCATTTTGCATAGAGTTGTATGGTTTGTAAAGTTTTKAAATCAATGTTTTTTATTTGGCATATATTTTAAAGTGAAAAAGCTGAGTCTCAGCATTAGTCCGTTAATGTGGAATTGCCCAGAATTAGAATAATAGAATGTACATGTTTCCAATCACAGTGACCTCTGGTTTCGTTGTCTCTTCTGTAAAATATAATTCTATGCTTCCTGTCTGTCTGGTCCCATAGTAAGGGGATTGACTAAGACACTACCACCACTCCAGAACAGAGTCAGTTCCGGAATGATAAATCCGAACGCTGACCTCTGCTTTTGTTACAAGACAACAGTCAGCCAGATACAACCTTTGTCTGTCCTTCCCAGGGAATAAAAGTAATGAAAAGTAATGAACGCAATTCTCTCTCTCTCTCTTTCTCTCCTCATCTAGAAAAACATGTTTCACATTGCAATACATGTTTATATAAAGTCATTGCTTTTCCCAATGCAATGCTCATATTACTTTTAATATGAATGTCTTTCAACTTGTTTAAATACATTTTACTGTTAATTAAATCAGACCGCTCTTAAAGTGATGCTCCAGAACATTTGTATACCTTCAGCCAGTAGTTTTGAAAGTGGTGCTCACGAGCCAAAACAGTTCCCCGTTTTTTGTACTAGGTCATCCAATTCGGTACTACGTCATCTATTTTGTGTGATAGGTTACGTCATGATGTAATTGTACTTATGTATTTGTATGATATGCTACAAATCCAAATCATACAATGTGACTCACCACCAAGATTTGGTCTTATGTAGCAACATTTAAAATTGTGTTTTTTAATTTGGATAAAAGTAGGGACTCAGAGCTCCAAAATGGTATATCACAACTGCATTTTTGAGGAACAATGGGAAAGTAATTCTGCTTTGAAAATGGATAAACTTGTAAACTCACTTTTGAGAAAATGGCCTTTGAATGTTTTGTATCTAGTGAAGAGCTCTTCTTTGTCTACACTCATTCAGTATCGTTCACAACCTCTTAAGCTTTAGCCCCACCCATCTCGTTTCGCTCTCAGAGTGTTCAGAGCGCACACTTGACGTTCTGGCCGAGGATTTGTTTACCTCTGGATAACATGAAAACAGTCTAACCAGCTCTGCTGGCAACAATTTCATTACGCTTTTCTGCCAACATATACTGACACCGGCCATATTCAACGGGTGTTGTACACTTTAGCTTAAGACATGTAGCTAGCTAGTTAGGTAAACAATGAACCTAGCCAGGTAAACAACGTGTAAGATCACACACGTCACGTAAAGTAAGCTAACGAGCCAGCCAGCTAACGTTAGCTAGTTAAAAAACAATGAACATAGTCCCAAATCATGTCGTTACTACCCTTAATGAATCTGCTGGGAGCTAATCAATCAGGTTCAATGTTAGCTAGCTAACATTAGGCTCAACTAGCAAAGCAAATGGCTCTGGGATACGAATAATAACATCATACACGTAACGTTAGCTAGGGAGCCAGCCAGCTAATATTAGCTGGCTAGCTAACAGCACACRTTAGCTTGAAATGAAACCACATTCTGTCAAAGTTAGAAACGTGTAATATCTGAAAATGTAGCTAGCTATACTATCTTACCCATATACATCATCATACATGATGGACGCGTCTCCCTGTCACGGATGCCATGCCACGGTTGCCCTTAGTTTGAAGATATAATCCGGAGACAGGTGTTTTCGCCATCTCTTTAACTATCATACTCTAATTCCACTGATTTCAAAACTCGATCCTCCAGAAAGTGGAGAGCAGCTCCACTAAACGATACATTTWAAAAAAGCCATGTTCGACAGGATTACCAACACAGACTGACCAGCTAAAATAGACAGAAGTCTTCTATATGGAAGACCAATCCGAACTCCTCTCTCGGGATGTTCAGCCACTCATTATCTCAGCCAATCATGGCTAGTGGGAAGGTTGCCGACTTTTTCTGTGGCTTAACCAACAAGGCTCGTAATTTAACAATTTTTATTCGTATTTACAGGTGGTATACAAATTTGTTATTAAGGCACATGAAAGTTCACATGTTTCAGACAACATTTCTGCCAAAAAACACATTTTGAAAAAAAAAATGTAAAAGTTGTGACTTGCGACATACGCCTAGTTTCCTGTAACAGGTCACCAACGTGTTACGAATCTGTTGTGCTTAAGATCCCGGACTGCATATTTAATTGATAAWCACTTAACCATTTGGTAAACCTATATATTTTAAACTGTTTTGACTATTAAAGATTGAGAATTATATACTGAAAATGTATGTTTGTATAGTATAAARATATAAAGTATGATATACTCGGGAGTGTACAAAACATTAGGAACTGCTCGTTATATGGGCTCCCGAGAGGCACAGTGTCCTAAGGCACTGCATCTCAGTGCAAGAGGTGTCACTACAGTCCCTAGTTCGAATCCAGGCTCTCTCACATCCGGCCATGATTGGGAGTCCCATAGGACAGTGCACAAGTCCCATTGGCTCAGCATTGTCCAGGGTAGGCCATCATTGTAAATAAGAATTTGTTCTTAACTGACTTGCCTAGTTAATAAAAAATAAAAAATTATAGACTGCTCTTTACAAGATATAGTCTGACCATGTCAATCAAATCAAAGTGTATTTGTCACGTGCGCCGAATACAACACCTTACAGTGAACTGCTTACTTACAGGCTCTAACCAACAGTAAAGAAAGTAATTAAAGAAATAAAAAGACATTGAAAAATAACAGTAGCGAGGCTATATACAGTAGCAAGGCTATAACAGTAGCGAGGCTATATACAGGCACCGGTTAGTCGGGTTGATTGAGGTAGTATGTCCATGTAGATATGGTTAAAGTGACTATGCATATATGATAAACAGAGAGTAGCAGTAGCGTAAAAGAGGGGTTGGAGGAGAAAGCTAGGATACCTTCTTGATGTCACTTCTTTGGGATAGGGGGAAGTATTTATCACGCCCGGATGAAAAGCATGCCCAGAGTAAACTGCTTGCTACTCAGGCCCAAAAGTGGGAAATCTGAGGTTTGTAGTTTTTCAAGTGATTGCCTATCCAATATACAGTGTAAATGGGGTCAGATTGCACTTCCTAAGGCTTCCACTAGATGTCAACAGTCTTTAGAACGTTGTTTCAGGCTTCTATTGTGAATGGGGAGTGAATAGGAGCTGTTTGAACCAGGGGTCTGGCTGAAAGCCATGAGTTGTTGATCGTGCGCGGCCGTGAGCGCGAGCTCCGTTCCCTTTCATTTATAAAGACAAAGGAATTGTCCAGTTGGAATATTATTGAAGAGTTATAATAAAAACATCCTAAATATTGATTATATACATCGTTTGACATGTTTCTACGAACTGTAATGGAACTTTTTWAACTTTTCGTCTGGACTTAGTGCCCGCACCTTGTGCATTTGGAATATTGAACTAAACGCGCGAACAAAAAGGAGGTATTTGGACATAAATATGGACTTTATCGAACAAAACTAACATTTATTGTGGAACTGGGATTCCTGGGAGTGCATTCCGATGAAGATCATCAAAGGTAAGTGAATATTTATAATGCTATTTCTGACTTTTGTTGACTCCACAACATGGCGGGTATCTGTATGGCTTGTTTTGGTGGCTGAGCGCTGTACTCAGATAATCGCATGGTGTGCTTTTGCCGAAAGCTTTTTTGAAATCTGACACAGCAGTTGCATTAAGGAGAAGTTTATATTTAATTCTATGTAAAACACTTGTATCTTTCATCAATGTTTATGATGAGTATTTCTGTAAATTGATGTGGCTCTCTGCAAAATCACCAGATGTTTGAGGCAAAATTTGGAGGCAATTACTGAACATAACCCGCCAATGTAAACTGAACTGGACTGGGAGGGGTACGGTCCGGAGGAGAGGTGCTGGGTACCGGTGGGGGACATTTTGGATCCGTCAATGTTGAGGGATTTCCATCGCCTCCATCCGGATCGCCCTGCACCTCGTCCTCCGGGTCGACCTGGGGGGGGGTACTGTCACGACTCCAACCGAGGCAGGCTCTCCTTCCCGTTCGGGTGGCGCTCGGCGGTCGTCGTCACCAGCCTATTACCTGCCACTGATCCTTTTCTCCCCCTCCTTATGTGTTCATTGGTTACACCTGTTTTGTTTAAGTTGTATTCATTGCAAGTTAAAGCGTACTGTTAGCTAGCTAGCTAACGTTAGCTGGCTGGCTCGCTAGCTAACATTACATGTATGATCTGTGTAGTAATACTATTCTTATCTCAGACCCATTTACATTGCTAGTTATAGCCTTATGTTAGCTAGCTAGCTCACATTGAATGTAGCTAGTTGGTTAGCTATAACTACCTGCAGATTAATGCAGGGTAGTAATATTATGGGTCGGGTTTATGGTTCATTGTTTAGCTTTTGTCTAAACAAAAGACTCAACTATGCAAGTAACCATTTCACTGTACTGTTTACACCTCCTGTATCTGTGCATGTGACAAATATACTTAGATTGTATTTGATATATTGTGTGTTTACCAGACGGTAATGTGAAGAACAACATGACCTGCACCAAATTCCAATTAGGATATAGCGTTAGGCCAATGAGACAATGTTCAATTTAAAAAATTGTCTGATAGAATGTCCTGCTTTTATTTTCATTGCACTCACAACTGTAAACTATTTTCTGTAATTAGCTCGCTATTATTTTCCTGTAATAACTAATACAAATTAGTTAAGACGTTGTCATCTCTACAATATGGTCATTATTTGAACTGGCTAGCCAGCTAGCTTAACGTTAGCTAGCTAATAAGCTAGAAACAAACCAAAATATTGTTTCGAAAGTTGCTTTTAGTTGCCTGGTTTGCTAGATTGACATATATTACATTTAGTTTTATTGGTGTTAAAATAAAACAGTTATGCTATTTTGGACCACCAGGCTGCTGATGTCATGCAGCCTGTCATTTTTGTGTTTTTACTTTTTCATAACGAGAATGACAAGTGTGATGTCGGACGACAAAAGAATGTTCATGATGTCACCGCGACAACAGTCTACAGACATGTCAATAGAGGTAGTATAAACCAGCCTTTAGTCTTGAAATATTCATTTTTTTAGTACAGTACCGTACTCACTCTGTATAGTACATGGCCTCATGTGAATCCTTAAAAAGATGGGTGTGGCTGAGGCTTAAAAGGGTGTGAAAGAATTGGTGTAGACAAAAAAGAGCTCTCCAGTAGCTGTCTCAAAATATTCAAGGGCAACCTTGAACCTCTCAACCCCTGTGAGTCACACACATAGAGGGGCTGTGACTAACAACACATGCACACATGCATGAACACACACACACACACACACAACATTAAGCTAGAGGTGACCCATCTGAGTAGATGAGTGGAGAAAAGAGGTGATTCTATCTTATAGTCCACATCATGAATGTGTTTGTTTTTGTATGACCGTGTTTTTTAAAATTTCTGCTTGCATTTTATATTTGTAATGTGATGTATGTATTTCTGTAATTCAGGGCTCATCTGTGAAATAGACATGGACTCCCTGAGACAATACAGGTTCAAGGAATAATCCACTCAAAAATATATTGGCGTATTTTCTTTCATTAGTCCACTGTTAACTGCCTTGCTCAAGAGCAAAATGACAGATTTTTACCTTGTCAACTCTGAGATTCGATGCAGCAACCTTTCGGTTACTGGCCCAATGCTCCTACCCACCAGGCTAGCTGCCACCAGGTCGAGTGAGTGTGTCAGTGAGCCGTGTGTGTGTGTGTGTCTGTTTGTGTGTGTGTGTGTGTTAATGAGATTTGCTCCTCAGTGTCAGTAGGTGCAGCTTATCAAGGATTAAGAATTATGATTATGAAGGAGGGCCATTATGGGTGAAGTATGACTGCGTGTGTGTGTGTGTGCATGTGTTAATGGGCGGGCGGGGGCATGCATTGCGCGTGTGCGTGCGGCAGGTAGCCTAGTGGTCAAGAGCATTAGGCCATTAACCGAAAGGTTGCAGGGTTCAAATCCCAGAGKCTACTAGGTGACAAWTCTGTCGATGTACCCTTGAGCAAGGTGCTTAACCTTAATTTCTCCTGTAAGTCGCTCTGTATAAAAATATATAATTTTGTTGGTGGGACACACGGGGCCAAACCATTTGATCTAATAGATTTATTTTATTAATCTCTCTCATTCTCCACAGAGACTTGCGAGTGTGTATGTGTGTTTGCATGTGCTACATCTCAGAATTAACACTTATGGAAAGTCTTCTCACACAGTGTCATTAACTATACTGAATCTCTCTCAACTTTGATTTTCTTCACGACAAACACCTTTGAAGATCACCTATCACTCGGTTCTCTCTCTCCCTCCTCTCTTTCTCTACCTCCCCCTCATCTCTCTCTCCTCAAGCTCTTTCTTTCTCTTCCTCCTCCCTCAGTGTGAAGGTCAATTATTGGGTTGAGAAGGGGAGAGGAGAGTGGGTACACTTCAAAAAGTCCTTGACCAGAACAATAATTACACATCCTTAGCGTCTGTCAATAACGTAAGGGCATATAAAACCTGTACAGAGAGGAGAGGAGGAGACAAGGAAAGAAAAWACATTATTTGAACAGAAAAGTAAGGAAATATTTTTCATACACATTGGTTTGACAGGAACAGGAGTGGCCAAGCAGGAAGTTCACGTCTGTCACTCTAAGGCCAAGAAAACTCCTTCACTCTTTCTTTCTCTGTGTTCTTAAACTTCACAGATGTATGCCTGCGTGTGTGTGAGATACTGTATATTTAGAGAGAGAGGGAGAGAGAGAAAGGAAGAGAAAACCGAGAGAGTAAGCGAGAGAGAGAATGTGTCTCCACCTCTGAATGCCGACAGGAGTACTCTGTGTGAAATCGTTTATCCTTCCTCTTAAGGGCGTTTTGTATTCATAGAACTCTCAGGCGAATGCACACACACACACACACACACACACACACACACACACACACACTGACCAGTGTGACTTCTTTGATCGCCTTGAGGTGAATTGTTAGAGTTTACTACAACAAGGAACAAAAGCGAAATCTGCATGCACACATGCACACACCTTATTGAGACCCACTCTGAATGCATATTTTCCCTGCACTTAGCTCAGCCTTAAACCCGGTAACCATCACAAATGATCATCAAATTCTTCTTTTGTTTTCTCCCTAGTGTCAGAATGGCTTTGTCAAAGGAATCCACTAGAGTTTCAAAAATTATATCCCAAAAAATAAACCACGACAGACACACATTATATGCAAGAGAAACTACAAATACTTTGGTTGGAGTCTGAATTTTTATTTATCAGTAATCTACCAGTTTTGAAAGAGAAGAGCCATGACATAGCCCTGATGGAACACGAATACACACACACACACACACACACACACACACACACACACACACACACACACACACACACACACACACACACCACAACACACACACACACACACACACACACACACACACACACACACACACACACACACACACACACACACAACACACACACACAGACAGAAGAAGAGGACAGAGTGAAGAAAGAAAGAGTGAATGATTTCCTTGGCGGGACAGAACTTTACTGCCTGCATGTCGACTCCTGTCCCTTCCTGTCAAACCATTGTGAAGAAAACTCTGTCCTCTGAATATTTGAAAGACCTTGTCTTGTCCTTATACATTATCATAAAAGAGAAGAAAGAGTATTCAGATTCACTAAACCTCCATCTTAAAGTTTAAACTCTTACAGAAGGAGGTAGATGTGCGTCTGTCGATCACACATTCTCATTCTCTTTTCTCTCACTCTCTCTCTCCTCTGTCTCTCTTGGTGTGTCTGTCTCTTTCTCTCTCCATCTCTCTTTCTCTCCATCCCTCACTCTATTTCTCTGTCTCTCCCTGAATATGTCAAAGACCTTGTCCTCATACATCATTATCTATCCATATTAAAGTGAAACTCTTAACAGAAGGCAGAGTTCTGTCAGTCAGTGAAGCATTGAGAGAATCTAATGCAACACCTGTCTGTGTTTTTGTTACTTCAGACAACAAATTGACTATTTCCCCAGGTAGAGCATGGATGGAAGGATATGTGCAGAATTCCAAATCTAATACTTGTCCTTACCCTCATGGATGGGCAACTCTCTCTCTCACACGCAAGCACACACACATGCAAGCAAGCACACAGGTACTCTTTTTCTACTAAATAATGATTTTCTCTATTCTCCAAACTAGTCCCCTAAACTTACCAACCCGTCCCCCCAAGTATAACAATAAACATAACAAAACTGTTCCCCCCTCTCATCTTTTCATGGGTCCTGAAGCTGCTGTAGTTCAGTGGAGTTCCCAATCAGTGCAGTGGTTTCCAACCAGGTGTACTAGGACCTCTGAGGGGACTTGGCCTCTCCACAGGGGGTACTTGAGAAGACTCATGAGACCATAGTCCTGGTAAATGCACATGAGGGGTTACTTCAGGGGTACTCCGGGCTGAGCAAAATTCAGTTGGTGATACAGTAACCAACCCAAAAAAGGTTGGGAACCGCTGGCCTAGTGTATGTGTATGTCACTGGCGCACCACCTACCCCCGCAGCCCCCGTAGTGCAGGGGGGCTCACGAGCTCCCCAGGAGGTCTGGGCCCTACCCCAGATATCATATGAAAACGCTATAAGCCATAGCAAAATGTTTAGAATGACATGAAATTAGCTTTAAAACTACAAAACGTTCCCTCAGCCTCATGGCAACATATATTGAATAGCAAGAAATGTGCTTGAAATTTGTAAAATGTGCAGAATAGCTTGAGAGTAGCTATACAACTATACATTTTTCTCTCTGCCCCATGGAAAAATGTATAGAATTGAAGAAAATTTTCTTTAAAACAGCAACATTTTCTTTCTGCCCCATGGCAAAATGTGTAGAATAGCATGAGGTAAGCTAAACAACTGCACATTTTTCTCTGTGACAAAATGTGTAGAATTGCTGGAAATTAGCTGCTGTGCTTGGAGCTTGCGGGGGGGGGGGGGGATCTCGTGAAACTGCAGTACGCCACTGGTGTTTGTGTGCATGTGTGTGTGTCTAACCTCAACAGGGTTGAGTGAAGAGGGTATAAGGAGCACTCAAGCAGCTGTGAAAAAAACAAAAATGTCTCCAAGCGACACTGAGATTTAAACACATCACATGAACAAACCAATGGTAATATAGTATGGTAGTATGGTGTGTGTATGTGGTAAAGTTACATTATGCGTAGTAAGGCTATATAAGTACAGATTGAACACTGAACTTCGAAGTCAAATCCATGAATGGACTACATGGATTTTCACTTAAAGACAACATTTTCATCTCGCAAACCCAAATGCACTATGAGTATACGCACCGTTATGTTTTAAATAAACAGAAGATCTGATACAGCAGCATTGCATGTATCCGCATGTAGCCCAACAACTATCCTGCTGCATATTATAATTTCAGTCATCCCGTCTATAAATGTTTTTGCTTTTGCTCACTGCAAGGGGTGTTTGGAAGAGGAAAATGTTTCCCAAAACATCTCTCTCATAAGGATAGCCTATAACTAATAATAATCTTGGTCTTACGTATAAAGATGCTGATTACTACTGTGTACAGGTCAGAGATTCAAAAGGTTTGTCAAGTGGTGTGATGCACCATCTCATCCTCAATGTAAAGGAAATGGGAGGAGATGGCGTTTGACCCCATGTCTGTCGGTGACCACGCTCCTGTGGTTGTCCACAATACCAAGATAGTGCAGGTTAGTTCGTCCAAGTACCTGGGCGTACACATGGACAATGTGCTGAGCTGGAAGGTCCAAGTAGAGTGTCTGATCCAGAATCCAACAACGCCTCTATTTCCTACGGAGACTCAGGGTTTTTGGAGTTGACCAGAAAAGAATGCTCCTGTTCTACTATGCAGTCATAGAGAGTATCCTGATATATGGCATCACAGTCTGGTTTGCCAATTTGCCAGTCAAACTGAAATCTCAAATTGCCCACCTTATACACTGCCATGCAGACAATTTTTTTAACAGACAAGCAGAAATGTATTATTTCAGATCGCTCCCATGTACTTCACGCTATCGGGTCCCTACGAGTAAACTGAACAGGTAAACAGTAAGCACAGGAATAAGATGAACAGGTAAAGCTGAGCTATGTTAGTATGCCACTGATTGCATATTCCATTATTCTAAGTATTACGTATGTGGCTCTATGAGAAGTGTACAATGTGTATGATAAGGGTAATGTGCAACTTATGTATGTAGTATGTTGAGTGTGTAAAATACAGTGTTTATTTTCTATACAGGAAAACTGTGTTTTAAGACAATTTTCCCCTTGAGGACATTAAAGTTCATCCTATCCTAACTACACTTCAGTATTCAAGTTCAATCTTCTCTGTTCGACTGACAAAGAGGTCTAATGATGCTATGCAAATAGTCGCACGTATGCACACTGAGGTGTCTTATGGCTTATGGCCCTATTGAAACTAATGGAGCATGTATTCTCAGAGAGCGAGAGAGAGCAAGCGTGAGAGAGAGAGAGCGAGAGAGATATTCAGTATAGTTAATGACTTTCCATAAGTGTTTATTCTGAGATATAGCACATACAAACGCACATACAGTGCCTTTGGAAAGTATTCAAACCCCTTGACTTTTTCCACATTTTGTTACGTTACAGCCTTATTCTAAAATGTATCATCAATCTACACACCATACCCCATAACGACAAAGCAAAACTGTTTATTAGAAGTTTTTGTCAATTTATAATCCTTTTTTAAATCAATTTTAGATAAAGCTGTAATGTAACAAAACATGGAAAAAGTCAAGGAGTCTGAATACTTTTCGAATGCACTGTACACACAAGTCTCTGTGGAGAATATCAAAGTATATCAAAATAAACATTTTAACATTTCAGTGTTTCTGTAAATAAACAGACTGAAATAACACTGAAATAACTAAGCGACTGAAATAACACACTGACCAGCTATTAAGAGTAAGTCTGCTGACAAACACACCAATATGGCCGCTTACACAACAGGTGGGCCTAATTTATTTATTTCAAGTGACTGATTTCCTTATGAAATGTAGCTCAGTAAAATCTTAGAAATTGTTGCATGTTGCAATTATATTTTTGTTAAGTATGGTTTATATTACTGTAGGCTATATGTACAAATGAAAAACCACAAAAAACGGAATTTCAAGTGTAAAATCGTTTTTGTTTGTTGAGTGCCTTTGTTACAGCTATGAAACAAAAATTATGTGCGTTGAAACACAGAAAAAGCTTATTTTTATAAGACAAAACTAATAAAAAATACCAAAACCGCAAGACGTGGTCAATTAAGAAAATATCAATAGCTTACACATCAGTATAGGCGCCAAGCGTGCTTGTTAATAGTGAAAATCAGCACAAAAGCAATAATTGCATTATAATAATTATAAGTGTCAACATGACAGCGGTCAAAAATAGTCTATTATTATCAGTAATTGGACACATTATTTCAAATCAAATCAAATGTTATTAGTCACATACACATATTTAGCCTACATTATTTGTGGCCTCGCTTGTGTTTAGAGTATGGTGTGAATCTTCACGCAACAGTTGGATTTCATTTAGCTGTTATCCCTTGTTCTAACAGTCAGCACAAATCTTTGTCATTTTCACTGGATTGCAACACTTCCCACAAACAAGTTGCTTGCAGCTGAAGCAGGTGTTGTAGATTCTGTTCCAAGAGCATCTGACCACCTTGCAGTTTCTCCTCCCGGGAGCTGTCTGCAATTTGGCTCGCTTGGAATCTTTACTGCTGCATTGGCCCTCATATGTCTCTCACGGAGCCTGTGTGCCAGACTCATGATGAAGTCTCTCCTGCTCATGGTGTTGTTCATGCACTGCTTGAACAACTTGTGTACGTTGATAGCAGCCAAATCGAGCCTGTTGTAGAACACAACAGAAGGCCAGCGGTGAGTTCCTCCTTTCACCTAGTACAGCTGTGCCATCTGATCTGAAACATTATCCGACACTCGCTCACCTACTGCCCAATATGGATCCTTTCCCAGAATCAGAAAAATAAATAATCAGAGATGTCATGATCCAGTTCTTCCCTGCAATTTGAGTCGTTTTCATTCAGATCTTGTAGCAACGCTAACGCAGCATGTGCAGCCCTTCGTCTTGGTCTTTCCATTGTGAATTACGTACGCTCTCACTGTGTAGCTGACTCCAAGTAGGCCTAGAGTAGACTAATAACAATCATAACACATTTATTTTTAAAGTCATGTCACCCTCGTCTTTGACTTTTCCTAAATAAATCTATATAACACACTGTCATTGTTAGAATCTATATATCACAAACAGAACTGGAGTTATAACCAGTTTTAGGAGGGCATATCATTTTTTAAATGGTTTTCCCCAGCCTGCTCCGCTCCTTCTCCGATAGTTGAATGTGCCATGCCCAATTGATAATCACTCCGATAATTGCCTCGAAATGGAACCGTAACTAAACCGAAACTAATTTCACACATGTATATAACTGATGAAATAAATGAAGTATAGTAACAAAGGGGAGAATTGGTGAATTGATGAGTGAGGGGAAGGAAACTAATTATGTAATCACCAATTGTGAATGAAGAACAGGTTGGGGCATTCTTTTGTATTCATCTATTGTAATTATAATCTCAAAACAGTGTACCCTATATCAGTCCACCAGTGTTATTAGTCTACTTGCAGTCGGAGGTCGAGCAGTTGCCATACCAGGCAGTGATGCAACCCGTCAGGATGCTCTCGATAATGCAGCTGTAAAATCTTTTGAGGATCTGAGGACCCATGCCAAATCTTTTCAGTCTCCTGAGGGGAAATAGGTTTTGTCGTGCCCTCTTCACGACTGTCTTGGTGTGCTTGGACCATGTTAGTTTGTTGGTGATGTGGATGCCAATTAACTTGAAGCTCTCAACCTGCTCCACTACAGCCCTGTCGATGAGAATGGGGGCGTGCTCGGTCCTCCTTTTCCTGTAGTCCACAATCATCGCATTTGTCTTGATCACGTTGAGGGAGAGGTTGTTGTCTTTGCACAACACGGCCAGGTCTCTGACCTCCTCCCTATAGGGTGTCTCATCGTTGTCGGTGATCAGGCCTACCACTATTGTGTCAGCGGCAAACTTAATGATGGTGTTGGAGTCGTGCCTGGCCGTGCAGTCATGAGTGAACAGGGAGTACAGGAGGGGACCGAGCACACACCCCTGAGGGGCCCCCGTGTTTAGGATCAGCGTGGCGGATGTGTTGTTACCTACCCTTACCACCTGGTTGCAGATGCAGAGGGAGGTGTTTAGTCCCAGGGTCCTTAGCTTAGTGATGAGTTTTGAGGGCACAATGGTGTTGAACGCTGAGCTGTAGTCAATGAAAAGCATTCTCACATAGGTGTTCCTTTCATCCAGGTGGGAAAGGGCCGTGTGGAGTGCAATAGAGATTGCATCATCTGTGGATCTGTTGGTGCGGTATGCAAATTGGAGTGGGTCTAGGGTTTCTGGGATGATGGTGTTGATGTGAGCCATAACCAGCCTTTCAAAGCATTTCATGGCTACAGATGTGAGTGCTATGGGGCGATAATCATTTAGGCAGGTTACCTTCACTTCCTTGGGCACAGGGACTATGGTGGTCTGCTTGAAACATGTTGGTATTACAGACTCAGACAGGGAGAGGTGGAAAATGTCAGTGAAGACACTTGCCAGTTGGTCAGCGCATGCTCGGAGGTCACGTCCTGGTAATCCGTCTGGCCCTGTGGCCTTGTGAATGTTGACCTGTTTAAAAGTCTTACATCGGCTGCGGAGAGCGTGATCACACAGTCATGCGGAACAGCTGATGCTCTCATGCATGTTTCAGTGTTGCTTGCCTCGAAGCGAGCATAGAAGTTATTTAGATCGTCTGGTAGGCTGATGTCACTGGGCAGCTCTTGGCTGTGCTTCCCTTTGTAGTCTGTAATAGTTTGCAAGCCCTGCCACATCCGACGAGCGTCTGAGCTGGTGTAGTACGATTCGATCTTAGTCCTGTATTGACGCTTTGCCTGTTTGATGGTTCGTCGGAAGACATAACAGGATTTCTTATTAGCTCACGGGTTAGAGTCCCACTCCTTGAAAGCGGCAGCTCTACCCTTTAGCTCAGTGCGAATGTTGCCTGTAATCCATGGCTTCTGGTTGGGATATGTACATACAGTCACTGTGGGGACGACATCCTCAATGCAATGATTGATAAAAACCAGTGACTGATGTGGTGTACTCCTCAAAGCCATCAGAAGAATCCCGGAATATATTCCAGTCTGTGCTAGCAAAACAGTCCTGTAGTTTAGCATCTGCTTCGTCTGACCACTTTCTTGATGACCGAGTCACTGGTGCTTCCTGCTGTAATTTCTGCTTGTAAGCAGGAATCAGGAGGACAGAGTTATGGTCAGATTTGCCAAATGGAGGGCGAGGAAGGGCTTTGTACGCATCTCTGTGTGTGGAGTAAAGGTTTTCCATAATTATTTTTACCTCCGGTTGCATATTTAACATGCTGATAGAAATGAGGTAAAACTGATTTAAGTTGATCTTAACTGTCCTATTGAGAATGAACGTGTCAGGACGAGATGAGACTGACATCTTTTTCAGCAAGTCGAAATCATGATTCAGCATAATATTGTTATAAATTTACACAAAGAAATGTCATTAGAAAAATAGGTGAAATAACATGAAATGCAACTCGTTTGTTGTCTTACCAGCTTCAGTTTGAAGTGATCTGTGTAGTTGGCTACCTCCTCTGAACAGTGCCCTCAAGAGAGAGCACATTTTCTATGCCGGGTGAAATCGCGTGTCATTAGTTCATTGTTATAGATGGATTCCAAACAGCTTAATTAAACAAACGCAAATGCAGCTACTTTGCTGTTATTCTTGCTACACTGTTTGACCTGACTGTGTTAGCCGTAGTTGGCTAACTAGCAAGCAAGGGATGAGACCATTGCCAACCAGCATAGCAACGGAACATTTAGAATGAACATCCATAGATATACAACAAAAAGACTTATCTGGCAACCTAACTGATAGCCGGCTTGGTTATCAACCATAGATGTGTCGGGACCAGGGCTATATTTTTGTTGAGGGATGAAATAGTAGCCTATGAACACATCTATCGAAATAAAGTGTTTTATTTAGTTGGTAACCCATTGTATAAAAGCAACTGTACACTCGAGGTTGGGCAAAATTACTTTTTTAGCACGGCTGTGCAGATCTATGGTACTTGGCTCCGTAGTATTCAGAGCCTTTGCTAGGAGACTCGGAATTGAGCTCAGGTGCATCCTGTTTCCATTGATCATCCTTGAGATGTTTCTACAACTTGATTGGAGTACACCTGTGGTGAATTCAATTGATTGGACATGATTTGGAAAGGCACACACACCTGTCTATACAAAATCCCACAGTTGACAGTGCATGACAGAGCAAAAACCAAGCCATAAGGCCGAATACATTTTCCATAGAGCTCCGAGATCTGGGGAAGGGTACCAAAACATTTCTGCAGCATTGAAGGTCCCCGAGAACATAGTGGCCTCCATCATTCTTCAATGTAAAAGAACTGACCGCCCGGCCAAACTGGGAAATTGGGGGAGAAGGGTCTTGGTCAGGGAGGTAACCAAGAAACTGATGGTCACTCTGACAGAGGTCTAGAGTTCCTCTGAGGAGATGGTTGAACCTTCCAGAAGGACAACCATCTCTGCAGCACTCCACCAATCAGGCCTTTATGGTAGAGTGGCCTGACGGAAGCCACTTCTCAGTAAAAGGCCCACTTTAAGTTTGCTAAAAGGCACCTAAAGGACTCTCAGACCATGAGAATCAAGATGGAACTCTTTGGCCTGAATGCCAAGCGTCACATCTGGAGGAAACCTGGCACCATCCCTACGGTGAAGCATGGTGGTGGTAGCATCATGCTGTGGGGGATGTTCTTTAGGGTCAGGAACTGGGAGACTATTCAGGATTGAGGCAAAGATGAACAGAGCATTGTACAGAAAGATACTTGATGAAAACCTGCTCCAGAGTGCTCAGGACCTCAGACTGGGGCGAAGGTTCACCTTCCAACAGGACAACGACCCTAAGCACACAGCCAAGACAACACAGGAGTGGCTTTGGGACAAGTCTTTGAATGTCTTTGAGTGCCCCAGTCAGAGCTCAGACTTGAACCCGATCGAACATCTCTGGAGAGACCTGAAAATAGCTGTGCGGCGATGCTCCCCATCCAACCTGACAGAGCTTGAGAGGATCTGCAGAGAAGAATGGGAGAAGCTCCCCAAATACAGGTGTCCCAAGTGTTGTGTCTTTGGCTATGCTGGATTAAGTGATATGACATGCTATTCTATAAAATAATTTCTCTGTAATTAATATTACCTGATTTAAGCTACTCAGGTAAATAATTAACTAGAAAGTCGGGGCACCACGAAATAATGTTTATAGAGCTGTTATCTTCCGAATTATATCTTAAAGACCTGGTCATCTTTTATGTCAGTAGCAGTCAATATTTAATCCTCACCTTATTTAGCCTCATCTGAAAGTTGTAAATTCTTGGTTATCTTCACGAACCCTGGCTAACAAGTTGAATCAGCAATACAACATTTGGTTTAATTATTTATTTACTAAATACCTAACTAATCACACAGAATTACATATACATTGATGGACCTGGTGAACGGGAGCCGATATAGCGGCTGGTTACACAAAGAAAAGGGGGGGGGTTGAGTGAAAGAGCGGGAAGACTGAGGAACATAGGGAGAAGCTATGCTATCGTAAATACAGTATCTTATGTATTCTAAATGACCGCCCATTTGAAAAAGGAGAATGCAATAAATATTTACTCTGAGCTGCGCTTCGGTAGATGGGAGGCCGGGTGGTCCAGCATGGATCTCTGGTCCTCTAAAGACTGTCTAGTGGTGAACTGGAGCGTGGTAGAATGGATACTTTGTCCGTCCTCTCCTAGCCCACGTTTAGCGGGCGGAGGGGGTAGCACTTCTTTAGTGAATAAGAGTTCAACTGTCATACCAATTGCCATACTTTAAGCTCATGCTATGTTCTGGCTGGTATAGTCGAAATTCATCCTTCTGGTGTGTAGGTCGTCACCTTCACATTGAAATTCGATGCCAATTGCATTAGGTTCTTGCGGATGTTGGCTTAGTTCTGTAGGTGGTCTTTGTCCTTTCAACGTGGGGACTGCCAGTCCGCACGTCCTTGGAACAGGTTATTATCTGAGCCCTTTTAACGTAGGACCGTCGCCCTGACGTCCTCGGAACAGAAAGTTACATTTTCGTAACAGGGCTTATATAGTAGGAGAGAGAAGGGCATGTTTCATAGTTTATAACCAAATGTCTGTTCACATGGGCAGGGCCACTGAGTTGAGCATAGTTCACACATGAAAACCCAATTCTCTCATTTGGAAGCTAAAATTACATTTAATCTTTTCACAAATAGTTTCATATTTAAACATTTAAATTGCACAACAATTCCATGTGAATCTGTTAACTAGAATGTGAATCTGTTAACTAGAATAGTTTATGTCGTCCTATCATCAGTAATAATGTCTCAGACACCAACTGATCTGGCATCATATTCATTTAGTACCAAGGCATATTTTCAGCTAGTTGGATTACCGAAATATGGTTCCGTTCCCCCACTCTTTTGATGTTCCCAGACTCTCTATGTTAACAAAGGCTTTTCAAACATCAACTCTATAGAGTAGAGAGAGAGAGAAACAGGGGGGAAGGTATTTATGGGGGTCATAAACCTCACCCACATCAGGCCCACATCATGACACAAGCTTGTAGCGTCATACCCAAGAAGACTCGAGGCTGTAATCGCTGCCAAAGGTCTTCAAAAAAGTACTGAGTAAAGGGTCTGAATACTTATGTAAATGTGATATTTTCATGTTTTTGCTTTGTCATTATGGGGTATTGATGAGGGCGAAAAACTAATCCATTTTAGAATAAGGCTTTAACGTAACAACATTTGGAAAAAGTCAAGGGTTCTGAATACTTTCCGAATGCACTGTATGTAAGTTGGAAACACTATCTTAAAAGCACTGTGAGTATCCCTAACATTTCCAACAGACAAAGAGCTGTGAATGTATCAATCAAGACCTTGATTGGCTTGGCAACAGTAAAAAGATGTGATGTGTAATGACAATTTTTTGGGACACAAATGTCTAGAACATTAATATCTTATGTTCTGAGAACATGCCAACCATGTTCTATGTATGTTTGGTGGGACATTGATGGAATATTCTCCTAACCCTCAGAAAAATGGACACATGAATGTTCTTGCAATGTTCTCATTAAATGTTTCTAGAACATTATTATCTTATATTCTGAGAACTGGCAACCATGTTTTGTGTGTTTGGTGGGACGTTGATGGAATATTCTCTTCACCCTCGGAAAACTGGACACGAATGTTCTGGCAACGTTCCCATGAAACATCTCTAGAACATTATTATCTTATGCTTTGAGAACAAGGCAACCATTTTCTGGGTAAGTACTATTTGACATTAACTTCTCTAGGGTATGTGGGACGGTAGCGTCCCACCTCGTCAACAGTCAGTGAAACTGCAGGGCGCCAAATTCAAAACAACAGAAATCCCATAATTTAAATTCCTCAAACATACAAGTATTTTACACCATTTTAAAGATACAAAATCCAGCCAAAGTGTCCGATTTAAAAAAGGTTTTACGGCGAAAGCACACCAAATGATTATGTTAGGTATGAGCCAAGTTCCAGCCAAAGAGAGGAGTAACAAAAAGCAGAAAGAGATAAAATTAATCACTAACCTTTGATGATCTTCATCAGATGACACTCATAAGGACTTCATGTTACACAATACATGTATGTTATGTTCAGTAAAGTTCATATTTATATCCAAAAATCTGAGTTTAGGCGGGACGCTACTGTCTCACTTGGCATAAAGCCTGAGAAAATGCAGAGCGCCAAATTCAAATTAATTACTATAAACATTACTAAAAAATCAAACTTTCATTAACACCTTAAATCACACATGAAAGATATCAAATTAAAGCTACACTGGTTGTGAATCCAGCCAACATGTCAGAATTCAAATTGGCTTTTCGGTGAAAGCAAACGATGCTATTATCTGATGATAGCACCATTGTAAACAAAGAGAGATAAGCATATTTCAACCCTGCAGGCGCGACACAAAACGCAGAAATAAAAATATATTTCATGCCTTACCTTTGATGAGCTTCTGTTGTTGGCACTCCAATATGTCCCATAAACATCACAAATGGTCCTTTTGTTCGATTAATTCCGTCGATATGTATCCAAAATGTCAATTTATTTGGCGCGTTTGATCCAGAAAAACACTGGTTCCAACTTTATCAAACGTGACAACAAAATATCTCAAAGGTTACCTGTAAACTTTGCCAAAAAATTTCAAACTACTTTTGTAAAACAACTTTAGGTATTTTTTAACGTTAACATTCGATAAAATTGAAGACGGGATGATCTGTATTCAATACAGGATTAAAACCAACTGTAGCTAGCTTTCTGGTCTCGCGCCTCTAACAAACCTGACACGTGACATGACTCTCGTTCAAGATGGCCGTACTTCTTCATTACACAAAGGCATAATCTCAACCAAATTCTCAAGACTGTTGACATCCAGTGGAAGCGGTAGGAACTGCAAGCAGGTCCTTTAGAAATCTGGTTTCCCAATGAAACTTCATTGAAAAGAGAGTGACCTCAAAAAAAAAAAATCTGAATGGTTTGTCCTCGGGGTTTCGCCTGCTAAATAAATTCTGTTATACTCACAGACATGATTCAAACAGTTTTAGAAACTTCAGAGTGTTTTCTATCCAAATCCACTAATAATATGCATATCTTATCTTCTGGGGATGAGTAGCTGGCAGTTTAATTTGGGCGATGCTTCGACCAAGAATGCCGAAATGGCTGCCCCCAACCCTAGAGAAGTTAAGTGAATGGCTTCTTGTAAACATTCCTTGCACATCATGGGAACATTCTCATGAAAACATTAGTTGATGATCTAATGCGACCCTTAAGAGAACGTTCTCTAAAGTGTGGGAAGGTTTGTTATGAGCGCACTTACTCAGCTAACAAGAGACAAACAGAAAAAGAAAGAGGGAGAGAAAGGATTAAGGTAGGGAGAGCTTAGAAGATTGGTTTCTTTCAGTACATCAGGTGCTCCATTAAACCGGTGTAGTGAAGTGAAGAGAAGGGAAGAGAAGAGATCAGGGAGAGGGAGAGAGGTAATAAAGTGATAATGTGTATGGACTTGCGAAGGGAAAGGAAGTTGATGTGTGCTTTGAGCAGTGTGACCTCAACTAGAGTTCCTTCCTTGAAGATACTCTAGACATAGACACATCCACCGCCCCATCCCAACCACCACCCTACCACGCATGCAAACACTCACACACGCACACACCCCTCCAGTTTAGCTTAATCTTAAAGAAGTGTTTGTTGATTGCAATATTACGGTCTTTGCAAAACACTGCAATGTGACTTGCGGTAGATTGGCGACAAACATTATTGAAAGTATAATTTTATGAGCTAAGACAAAATAATATCAAGCCTTCTAATTGTGTGACGTATGACGTGTGTGTGTGTGGTGTGTGTGCGAGCGTGTGGCTGTGTGTGTGTGTGTGTGTGTGTGTGTGTGTGTGTGTGTGTGGTGTGTTGTGTGTGTGTGTGTGTGTGGTGTGTGTGTGTGTGTGTGTGTGTGTGTGTGTTGTGTGACCTAAGGTAGTTTTATCCAAATCAACAAGCTCTCAGTCTCAATGCAGAATCAGATGTCCAAACCCTTGTCCACTAATGTTCAAATTTCAAACGTTAAGTTTAGGCATTCATCCCGAATGGTTAAGTTAAGGGTTAAGGTTTGGACAGGGTTAAAATAGCACTGGAATAAACACGCGACCCTCGGAGCCGGAGCTCGCGGCTTACGCCTATCCACAATGCCCTAGCAAAACCCAAGCCTACTTGATTATAATAGCGCTCACCATTGCCCCTTGTGGACGGTTTTGAAGTAATCTCCTGATGCCCTGTTTAGCTTGATGGACATCTAATTTCGCAGTGGATCTTGAGTGACCTGGCTGTGTCCAATATGGGAAGTTAAGACAATAATTGTTGTTTCTATAACTGGTTTGACCGGCACTGATATTCTAGAATCCACCCGGTCACAATCTGATAAAACCCCCAATTCATTCACTCTAGCCCTCGAAAACACACACACACACAGCCATGTTTTCCGTACATTTTTGGGGAGTAAACATTTATTCCCATTCAAAATCCTATTTTCCCGAAACCCTAACCCTGATCCCAAACCAAACTCCTAACCTACCCCTTAAACCTACAATAGCATTTTTTACTTATTGCATGTCCTGAATTTTCAGAATGTTACTTGTTTTTCTATCTTATCAGGACATTCTGGTCCCACACACACACACACACACACACACACACACACACACACACACACACACACACACACACACACACACACACACCAACAGACTAGATTGTTGTGTGAGTCAGACTACCAGACTGAACAAACCAAACTCCACTCTGTCTGACCGGCTGGGGATCAGGAAACAGACAGAAGTAGCAGATCACAGAGACAACAGCAGAGTGACTAACAGAGAGAGAAAGAGAGGGAAGGAGGGAGGGAGGGAAAGACAGAAAATAGGGGTGAGGGAGAGGTGATATGGACTGAGAGTGAGACTAGATTGACACAGAGAATCAAGAACAGACACCACAGGAGGGATGACAGTGGAGAGTGAAAAAGAGAGAGGGAAGACATGGGCTCACGTAAGACAGTGAGGACATCTTGTTCGAAAGAAGCCTCACACACACACACACAATGATGGAAGGAAAGGCCAGATGAGTCTCTCTAGTTAATTAGTCTCTCATGTCAAACTGCCTCTAGGATACCCACTCTTTTTTTCTGGCATTTTGTGTGCATGTGTGTGCGTGCTACAGTATATTATGCTTTTAACTTACATTTCCATGTGACAGCAAATCTGTCTGTTTCCTGAATCATAGTTTGTTTGAATTCACTCTTCATTTTTGTGACAGACCAAGAGTATGACTAACTAGTTGAACTCCAGGAGGTTCCTATGAGTGTGACTGGCAATGGGGCTGTGGTGTGTGTGCAGTGGCGTGCCGTGGGCCTGGGGCCTGGGCCTTCAGTGAGGTCCTACACAGTCCCACCCGAATTAATCCAGCTCTTATTACCATCATTATGATGCCATGGCTCTAGACACTATACATTTAGACAGAAACGCAGTATAACCAGGCGTTGCGTCACCTTGAAATTGACATTTTTATTCAGAGAATTGCAGGGGAAGAGTACAATACAGTACAGTTCAACTAATAGGCAAGAACATAGTCGAGTGCAACAGAGTTATATTAATATTCTTCTTCTATCCATTTTTGGTCCACAAACTTTGAGCTTTAAGTCCAAAAAAAATAAAAATACAGTGTGTTCACTAAACAGCGCATTGTCGCACCCAAAGCAGTTTCACCGTGATGATAAAGACACATAACTATTCACTGAAAATAAAAGAAAGAAAACAAATAATTTGCAACATAGGCTATTTGCCATTTTATTTTGTTAATATATAGGCTATTTAATATTAACGAAATAAAATGCGAAACATACATACACATTTAATAAAAAATAA
>NC_036840.1:18605391-18624301 GCF_002910315.2 Salvelinus sp. IW2-2015 | reverse complement strand
ATCAGCCATAAAGCACGTATCCCCGTCCATGGTCATTTTCATTGGATGTTCCAGTAGTGGTTAAACAGCTCCTTTAGGGCAAACTCTGCTTTTCCAGGAACTGCATTGACCAATCTAGATGTATATTGCCACCTCGTTGGTGCAACTTAGGAAGACGACGCTTGCAGATGTCATTCCAGCAGTTTGCGTGCGCTAGGGGATTCGTGAGAAAAAATGTGCAAGGCCATTGAGGTTGGCAAAGAAGACCGTGCATTTCTTTAAGCTTTGAGGCTCCTTGAGTCATACTTAAATTTAGTCGATGTGCATAGCAGTTGAATGAATAAGGCCATCGGTGCCCTCTCCTTAACTTTACCTGTTACCCCATTGAGTCAGATGCCATGAGCTGCTGCGTCATCAAAACACTGTGCCACAACTGTATCCAGACTACATTCATTTTTCCTCCAAGAAACGGAAAATAAAGAGCGGCAATGTGCATCAGCTCGCTTGCCGCAAATCTTTTCAAATCGGTTAAATCGCTCCTTGACTCCTGTGTCCGTCACATAACGCAAGGACGAGTGAGAGCTGTGCTGCATTTCCCACATCTGTTGTCTCGTCCGCCTAACAGCAACAAAGGGAGCTTTGTTAATTCTCCATTTTGATCTCTTCTCCCATCACTTCAGCAATAGCCATATTAGGTCATTTTGTATTTTGCCTGACGTCCAAAGAACACTTTGTTAGTGGACAGGTGGCTATTGTAAAGTCTGTGTTGCTTTCCCAGAGAGAAAAGATAAGAAGCTCCACGTAGTTCCCTTTTGGTTTGTTGGAGTCAACGACGTTCATCGTGGCCCCTAAATGAAAGGTTCCTGGGCTTACCAAAAACATGACACAATAATCAGTCTTTTCAATATTTCCCTATTTTTCGTTCACTTTTCATTTTGCAGCTCCTGCCCTTGCACGCTTGTTCGTTGAGCTGTAGATCCACTCGGGGTGTCCCCATAAAGATTTTCAAAAGCACCATTGCTTGTAAGGGCCCAGCCGTAACTTTTGGTGTCTCGTTGCTGCCTTGGTTTAGACATTCAAGTTTGCAAAGCCAGTGTGCTCCAAAACCAAATCGGATCTCTTGCAAATAATAGGCATTTCCCAGCAGTACAGTTTGGCCAGTGCTTCTCGGAGCCTGTGAGCCATGATAGCGCTGTAGATCGTCGTGAACTTTGAAAGGGCGAACGAACCCTTTTCCGCCTGTGAACAGGCTTTCTGTAGCGTCGGCGTCGGGCGACCTCTCCTTACAATGTCTAACTTTTCTTGAAAAGTTCGTCTTGAGAATGGCGTTATAATTATATCCTCGACCAAATCGATATCTTCTCCTCCTTCCGCCATTGTGGGTTGAAAAAACAGCTTAGTAGTACGCAAATTAATTTGTTTATCAAATTCAGTTTCCTAGTTCTGAGGTTCTGCATAGACCTGCCCATAGGACCTGCCTCTCAATATTGGTAATCCAATCAAAAGACGTGCACGCACTACGCCTGCTAGCTGGCTCCTGTGTAACACTGGAGCCAGCCAGCAGGTGTAAAAAACAACTTTGAAGACTACCACCAGAACATGTAAAATCCTCAAAAGTTGATTTGAGAAAGCTGCACCGCTCTGTCAACAGAGCTTGGTGCTTAATATCGGATGTTTTAGGTTATGAAATCAGACTTTATGGATATACTGTTAATTAAATGTTAGAGAAAGACCCTACTGAACAATTCAGAACGTAAATTGAATAATCATATTTGTCTTGATAAAATGTATTTTATAACCAGCCAGGTCACCTGTGTCAGTTTTTTTTTGTCTGAGGTCATCGAGAGTTGACGTGGAAACCGGCCACTAGGGGCAACAGTGCGCTGTTACATTCAAGTAGATTTCGTTTTGGCACAGTATTGTGGATGGGGATGGCATCTGCCTCTGATTCCAAAGGTTGCAAGTTCAAATGTAGTGATAAAGTTATTTTTTTAAATTATTTTTTTAAACCTATCCCAAACCTTAACCCTTACCTTAACCATTCAGAGTGAATGCCTAACCTTAAGATTTGAGTTATGCCTAAATTTAACCCTAACCTTAAAAATTCAGAGTTAATGCGTGAACACAATTTGACGTTTGCAACAACTTCGAAATTTGAGAAACATGGACGAACGTCTAATTCTGCTGTGAGACTGAGAGCTAGTTGTTTATACCATAAGGAAGGGACATTTCATCACCAAAGCGCCTTCTGACCCACTCTGGGTAATGTATGTATTCCTCCATGCATATACATAGATAGAGACTATATTTAGTAAAACATTAGAGGATATCAATATGCAGAATTTAGTACCACCATCTGTCCTYGAGTCTCCTCCTAGTCTCTACTGCTGATTAACTGACTGACTAACTGGCTTGCTGACTGACTGACCACTGGCTCCACTCAGGTATACTGTCTCTCCTCTTTCTTCTGTTTCTTTCTCTCCCTCTATCTGTGTGTCTCCATCTTGCTCTCTCTCTCTCTTTCTCTGACACACATCTCTTTCACTCTTCTCTTCTTGCTCTCTCGCTCACCCATTCTCTTTCTCCCTTTTTTGCCTCTCTCTTTTGGGTCGTTCCACCCCAAAAACCACAAGAAAGAGGATTTTGACACCCACCATTTCAGATTGTTTCTGTAGTTAGTAACAGATGCGATTAACATTCCTGAAACATTTTATTGAAATATAATTTAATCTCTGAGAAATTAAACTAATTGATTGCACCCAAATTGGCCAGTTTAATTTATAGGATTCAGATAATATTCAATAAATATAGTCCCCAACATCCTAACTTCTTCCGACCAATGAGTGAAATATGAGGAATCCCAAAGAAATTGGTCAAAAGCCACTAATGGACCCCCCACACTAATCCCACCCCAACAACCAGAATACAGTGTCAGTTCTCTACGGTTGACAAGTAGTATAAAGCTGTGGCTTGGAGTATTCCTTCTCCATACTATGTAATGTATTCCCTTTGAATCTGGTGATGTTTTTTTTCTCCTGTTCAGAGAAATGAGTCGTAGAAGTCGCTTGCATTATTTACCATAGTGTGAAAGTACCAGGTTTTGACCACTTGATGCCGCTCTTCCTGCCATTTTACTAGTCTCTTGCTGTGTTTATTAAATAGATCACAACATTTAATTTGCACCGTTAGGTAGAAAACCAACAGTGTCATTATGAGAATAAATAGTTTGGTCATCCTCACAATTCAAGCCAGTCCTTCAGAGCATCTCTGAAGGATTGGAGTGTCTGGTGTAGGCTACATTCTATTCCGAGAACTTCTGCATTCTATTCCTTCTGTCCTTCTGCCCTTGTTGGTGTGTGAAATATACAAGATAGAACTTGTATAGACTGGAATGCTCCAAAGATACAATAATGGAATCATGATACCATAGAATGTTTGAGTACCACTGAGAAGTAGAATGATTATCATTTGATGAAAGTTTTCTTATCTGCCTGGCAGTAGGTATCTTGTCTGAGGGCAGTGATGTACTGTAGGTCTAGAGTGCAATTCTCCTAAATACTACCCTAGGGGAGGACAGGTAGATCATAGTGAATACACACTCACCTCTAAATGACCTCCAATAGGCACACACACACAAGGACAGATTCTCCCTGAAAAGTAGGATTAAGTGCCCACTCAAATACATAATTCATGCTGAGAATATCCACCAAGACATACTACACATAAGAGAGAGAGGGGGGGGGGGGGGGGCAGAGAGAGAGATAAGAGGAGAAGGGATGGTGGAGTGGGGTGAGGTCTAAAGAGTGACGAGATAAGGTCTGTCCAAAATAGTAGAGAAATTAGATGAAAAATAAAAAGAGGGCAGACAAAGTAAACAACAGGAAGATAGAATCAAGATGGATGGATGCATAAAGAAAGTAAAAAGAGAACCTTACAGAACCACTAAATATGACAGAAGAGACACTCACTCTAAAAGAAAGAGAAAGATGGGGGAGGTGGAAGAGAGGAGGTACGACTGATAACAAAACTGTCACATAATTTCTCCTCTAAAGCTTTGTCCTTTAATTAAAATAATCATTACTTAATAAATCATCAATATGGGAATATCATGATGGTTCTAGAAACACTCATCGTCACTCACTGACGCAGGTAAACCGTTAGCCAATGATAGGAACTCAAACTCGAAGATTCAACCTTCAAGGAATAAAAATGATTTAAATCAAGACGTCACAATCACTCTGACGTAGGTAAAAGTTCAGCCAAAAGGCAGTTACGCCAATGAAACTCAACTCAGATGATTTATCATAGCCTAGTGACCTAAAGCAATTTGGTTTATAACAGATCTCATGTCTGCGTCTCAATGCACCATATTATTATATAGTGAACTACTTTCGAAAAAATAATGTAATGAACTATGTAGGGAAAAGGAGTACCTATTTGGGACGCAGCCCTAGTGACTAAAGCCATTACGGTGACATCTTAAAGATTAATATTATCTATCTCACAGCCTTGGCTGATAGATTCCTTGGCCCGAGAGGGGCTCTTCACTATCACACTTCAATTACCCTCTAGTTACCCAACAGGTAAAAGGGACGTCATTAAAGTAGATATGACTGATATAACACTACACACACACACACACACACACACACACACACACACACACACACACACGAGCGCAGGTGCAAACACACACGTCATACAGAAGTCCTACCTAGGGGACATCTAATGATACACGTCAATTAACCTTTAGTACCTACAGTAAAAATGGACAACATTAAAAGCGCTATGCATTTTAGGCTCATTTTGAAGCACTTTGCTTTTACCTGTATTCCAGCATTATCTACTAGTGTTGCTGCAGTTAAGAAATGTTCTTTAATTGACCCAAGCTGTCTCCAATCAATCAATGTCTGGTTGTGCGTGTGCGTTTGGTGGGGGTATTGCCTAAGCAAGGGGAGGTGTAGCTCTGCGAATCTCAATCGCATAAAGACTATTATTTGGCAGGGAATACTATTTGTAGATCAGTGATTATACACCTCACTTTGCTCAAGCTGAATTGAAGTTGTAGCTACAAATGGGTCAATTTAGGGCAGTCAATGGGGAGAATCAACGAAACCAACCATGGAAGTACTGTATATTGTAGCAACTGTTAAGTCTGTCACGTTACCAAACCATGTAATAATGCCGTAGCGTAGGATTGATTCAATAGTACATCTGTAGAAGAGAAGCATAAAACACCCAAACACACACACAGGGCCGGCCCTAGCCTTTAGGGGGCCCTAAGTGAGATTTGGTTGGAGGGTCCAACTCACAGAAAAAAAACTTTTAGTGGCCCCCCCCTTGACGACGGAGAAAACATTTTAAAGTTAATTTCCTGCAATTCTACACATTTTGCCATGGGGACTAGAGAAAATGTTGCAGTTTTAAAGCAAGGTTTCTGCAAATCTACTAATTTTCCCATGGGGCGAAGGGAAGTTGAGCAATTTTAAAACACATTTCACGCAATTATCGAACGTGCATAAAGATGGCATAATTCAGATACTTCTAGTCCCCACAAGTATAGTTAAAAACACCCCCCCCCCCCACACACACACACACACACACTATTGTTGTGAGATAAAGAGTGTGTATGTGTGTGTGTGTCACAATGACATTGTGTGAGCTAGGCAAGGTTATTTTGTTAATTGAAACAGAGGAAACCGGGTTTGGTTCTCACATTTTTTACTCTCATGTGCAATGTTCCCTCTAAGTTTTTTTGGCACTGAGCAAACTTCAGGTCTGCTGAGCTCAAACCTGAACATTGTGAAAATTATGTGCAACTTCCAGCGCGCGTTTACTGTGAACATCGAGGCTGTACCCGCTTTAAGTTAATTGTAACAGGGATCAAGTAGGCTACTGTTGCTATTTGATCATAATGTAGACCTACCAGAGTAGCCTACCATCAAAAACAACATAGAAAATGCATCCCATAACATTTTAACATGGAAATAGCTGTTCTACCACTCAGCCTACAGTAGCAGCCAATGTGTGGTGTTTAATGTAGACCTACATTCAGTGGTGTAAAGTACATAAGTAATATGTAAAGTATTTATACCTCAGTAGTTTTTAGGGATCTGTACTTTACTATTTATATTTTTGACTACTTCACTACATTCCTAAAGAAATTAACTTTTTACTCCATACATTTTCCCTGACACCCAAAATACCTGTTACATGTTGAGTGCTTAGCAGGACATGAAAATGGTCCAATTCACACACTTATCCCTGGCCATCTCTACTGCCTCTGATCTGATGGACTAACTAAATACAAATGCTTCGTTTGTAAATGATGCCTGAGTGTTGGAGTATGCACCTGGCTATCCGTAAATTAAATAAAAAAACAAGAAAATGGTGAAGTCTGGTTGGCTTAATATAAGGAATTTGAAATTATTTAAACTTTTACTTTTAATTTTGACACTTAAGTATATTGGGGCGGATTAATCAGAATTAGTTGGGTAACAGATAAATAAGATGTTTTATTTATATAATATGTTTATGTGAGATACTTGTCATTAGAATGTATCCTTTTGGACTATAGTGTTGGCAGTTGCACTTTTCCCCTCTCAGCTGGGGCTCAGTCACTTGGGGCCCAGAGAGGGGAGAGGTCAGGCTTGTCTTTCACATGTCCCTGGTGCTATGCAGAATATCAGAAAGGGAAGAAGACAGAATGGAACATTGTCTTCATATGTGAATGTGTCTTTACCTATTCTTAAACCATGTGAAGGGATGGCGTGATTAATGGGGAACCAATTTCTCCACAATGTCTGTGCGCCAGTCACTCCCTCCTTTTCCCATTGGGGGGAGGTGTATGGCAGTGTCTGGAAACATTGTGGGTTCTCTCTCATCTTACACTTATCCTGGGATAGTGTATGACCTATAGGCTCACTCCCCTCAGTGAGCTTGTCCAGGAGTGGGGTTAAGAGGGGGTTTTASTTGAGATGGGTGTATCTAGAGTTGACAATTGAGTTATGGCTTGGATGAGGTAATGTTTTTGTGCTATACCGTACCAGGGTGAGACAGGTTCCAGTTTGGAGTAGGAGGGGGCCAGACACTGGTCTTTACAATGAGAACTGTTGACACAGCAGTAACTGTCTGCCATGTTTTATAGATATCTTTCATACAAATCTTAACCTTTGTGAACTGTTCCTAAGATCTGTGGTTCGTCATGTAAGTTGAGAGGGGTGTATCTTGGCTATAAAATATCTTTGTATTCTTCTGTAGTCACTCTCAAAATTCAATATAGATAGTGAATTGATCTGAGAGTCAAAGGGCTATTGTAAAGCTCATATTATTAAAGATGAAGTTTAAGTATAACTCTGACTGGTGTGTGGTTTGTAACMCTCCTCATTTGGTAATACAGGAAAATGCCAACAATATTTAAAACGAAATACTTTTAGAATTTTAATCATGTAGTATTTTACTGGGTGACTTTTACTTGAGTCATTTTCTATTAAGGTATCTTTACTTTTACTCAAGTATGACAACTGGGTACTTTTTCCACCATTGCCTACATTCCATGAAACTTTTGAAAAAGCATGCAGTGCTTGACATGAACCTGTTTATCCACTTGTCCTTCAGACAAGGTGGTGACTGAAAATGTTGTGGTGTTTGATGCTTTACAAAATAAAATGCATTATTATTCCCATACCATTATTACAGAGAATCAGACAAATTATGCTACCTTCTGCCTATTGGCTACTTAGCTTATTCAAGCCTGTATCAAAATACAACACTGCCCATTTAAGACAAAAAAAGTATCTTTACCTAACTCACTTTTCATAGATAGAAATGTAGATGTTTTGTGCTCTTGTAGGATGCAATCACTCCCATATTGCTGACTATAAATTATCTATAACTGGGCTAATAACTCCCTAACTAGCAAAGGATATAAACAAAATGTGCACACATTTTGGCTACGCATCTACTCACGACCACAGCTGCAAACACAGTCCAGTTCAAAGTAAATGGCACAGATCCATATATGGCGATGGTCTATTTGCATATAGGCCTACTGCAGCTCTGATTGGATATGCCACAGCTGTCTGTGTAGAGTATGGGCTGAGTCTTGCGCAATAGAATCCTACTCCTGTTTTTTTTCTTTCGGTATGTTCCATTGAAAGTGGCTAATACTGCATTGATTTGATCACAATTGCCACAGTAAAGAGAAACTTCGATAGTGTTGACTAACAGAGAAAACTCTAGAAAGTTTTTCAATCTCGTGCTTCTCTCCATGGGCTGATATATCTTCTGCGCTCTGCGCAGCAGTCCCGGGTGAGCCGCGCTGCATTGTCAGGATACAGGAACATTACTCATGTGTATTTATCAGCACCTGTCACACCCTGATCTGTTTTACCTGTCTTGTGCTAGTCTCCACCCACCTCCAGGTGTCACCCATTTTCCCCACTATCCCCTGTGCATTTATACCTCTGTTTTCTGTTCGTCTGTTGCCGGTTCYTCTTGTCTCGTTTTTCCCGTACTCCTGGTCGCTCTAGTCCCTTTTTTCTAGTTCTTCCGGTGTTGACCATTCTGCCTGTCCTGACCTTGAGCCTGCCTGCCGTTGTCACGCCCTGACCTTAGAGATCCTTTTTATGTCTCTATTTTGGTTTGGTCAGGGCGTGAGTTGGGGTGGGTATTCTACGTTCTATGTTTTCTATTTCTTTGTGTTTGGCAGGGTGTGGTTCTCAGAGGCAGCTGTCTATCGTTGTCTCTGATTGAAAACCATACTTAGGTAGCCCTTTTTCCACCTGTCTTTGTGGGAAGTTGACTTTGTTTAGGGCACTTAGCCTTTAGCTTCACGGTTTGTTTTGTAGTGTTTATTGTTTTGTTCGGCGTCTTGTCTAAATAAAGAACATGTACGCTCACCACGCTGCACCTTGGTCCTCTTCCTTTAACGGCCGTGACAGCCGTTCTGTACCTTATTGACTCTGCCCTGGATTACCAACCTCTGGCTGCCCTTGACCTGTTGTTTGCCTGCCCCCTGTTTTGTAAATAAACATCTGTGTTTCGAACTGTCTGCATCTGGGTCTTATCCTGAGTCCTGATAGCACCAGTATATCTTACAAGACTATTTTCAATATTAGGAGAAAGACCAAGGTCTTGGGTTGAAATGGGGAGCCTCTTTATCCTCATAATGTATTCCAACATGGAGTTATAAGCCATCAAACACACTCTCCACTTGTGACAAGCCCAATCGCAGGGTTGGATGTCACACAGTATGGGGTTGGTTTTAAGAATGTTTGCTAGTAGCTTAGTCCTTTTGAAAGCTAAAATCTGAATTGAGTATACATTGAGAAATTCAAGAAAACAAGGTAAATCAAATGTGTTAGCTAATAAAGAATGTTCAGAAGTCTGACGGATGGGTCACGGAGGGTTGTTCAGGTCAAACACTTTAGATGGTGAGCGGAGTAGAGGAAACATTGATGGTCAGGAGGAGGGGGGAACATCTCATAGATAGCTTGCTATTCCTCCAGCACTACCATTTGTGCAGCACCCACTTACTCGGGTGATGCTGCCGCTGGCGCACAGGCTCACCACACATGTGGTAATAGTCAGAGTAGTCGACAATCTTCACTACTGCAAGCCATCTCAACTTTTGCAATGTTGTGGAATTGAAAAACAACAGTCCCATTCAAAGCTAACATAGCTAGCCAAGCCAACTGCCAACAGGGGGAGGCACAGCAAATGTAATATGGAATGAAGCAACATAGCATAGAGAGACTTAGATGTATTTTTTCTCCCAAATTCTGTTCTTTCAGTTGAGATTTTCCAGGTCTCTGTCAGTTTATTGCTCTCGAAATACAACAAAATTMGAGGTTCTAAGTCCAAAACAATGCTTACACCAGGAGCCCCCTTTTGAGGTCTGGAAAAAACCCAGATTTTAAATGTTTGGTGCAGTTACCCTTTAAGAGACCATTGTTTGGTTAGCAGTGTTTCTGTAGCAATAATATGATTGGTTTTGCAAACTTTGCAAAGGCCACTGGATTGATGCAAATAATCATGATATCATTCTGTCAGGTTGGCATAGGCTACTTTGTAGTCAACATTTAATTGAGAAGGTTTTTGGGAAAGCCTTTCCATCTGCCAGCAGACCGTTAACATTAGCATTATCACTAATGGCTACATAAAGTGTAGACTAGAAATACACTACATGACTAAAGTATGTGAAGACCTGATAGTCGAACATCCCATTCCAAAATCATGAACATTAATGTGGATGTCACGCCCTGACCATAGTTTGCTTTGTATGTTTTATGTTTTGGTTTGGTCAGGGTGTGATCTGAGTGGGCATTCTATGTTGTATGTCTGGTTTGTCTATTTCTATGTGTTTGGCCTGATATGGTTCTCAATCAGAGACAGGTGTTTTGCGTTGTCTCTGATTGGGAACCATATTTAGGTAGCCTGTTTTGTATTGTGGGTTGTGGGTGATTGTCTATGTGTAGTGTTTAGTGTCAGCACTATTTGTTATTTAGCTTCACGGTCGTCATTTATTGTTTTTGTATTAGTTTCGTAAAGTGTTCTCTTTCTATTAAAATCAAGATGAACACATACCACGCTGCATATTGGTCCTCCGATCCTTCAAACTTTTCCTCCTCAGGCGAGGAGAAACAGGAAAGGGCCTTCCTTTCTGTTGCCACAAAGTTGGAAGCACAGAATCGCCTAGAATGTCATTGTATGCTGCAGCTTTAAGATTTACCACTGGAACTAAGGGGCCTAGCCCGAACCATGAAAAACAGTCCCTGGCATCCGCCAAACCCAGATTCATCTATCTGATGGTGAAGTGTGATTCAGCAATCCAGAGAACGCGTTTAAACTGCTCCAGAGTCCACTGGCAACAAGCTTTACACCACTCCAGCCAACACTTGGCACTCACTGCACATGGTAATCTTAGGGTTGTGTGCGGCTGCTCGGCCATGGAAACCCATTTCGTGATGCTCCCAAAGTAACAGTTATTGTGTTGACTTTGCTTCCAGAGGTAGTGAGTGTTGCAACCGAGGACAGATGATTTTTACGTGCTACACGCTTCAACACTCGGCGGTCCCATTCTGTGAMCTTGTGTGGCCTGCCACTTTGCGGCTGAACCATTGTTGCTCCTAGATGTTTCCACTTTACAATAACAGCACTTACTGTTCACTGGGGCAGCTCTAGCAGGACATACATTTGATGGACTGACTTGGACACACCTACTCATTGAAGGGTTTTTCTTTTTACTATTTTCTACATTATAGAATAATAGTGAAGACATCAAAACATGTGAAATCATGTAGTAACCAAAAAAGTGTTAAACAAATCAAAATGTGTTATATTTGAGATTCTTTAAAGTAGCCTCCCTTTGCCTTGATGACAGCTTTACACACTCTTAGCATTCTCTCAACCAGCTTCACCTGCAATGCTTTTCCAACAGTCTTGAAGGAGTTCCCACTTACGCTGAGCACTTGTTGGCTGCTTTTCCTTCCCTCTGCGGTCCAACTCATCCCAAACCGTCTCAATTGGGTTGAGGTTGGGTGATTGTGGAGGCCAGGTCATCTGATGCAGCACTCCATCAKTCTCCTTCTTGGTCAAATAGCCCTTACACAACCTTGAGGTGTGTTTGATCATTGTCCCGTTGAAAAACAAATGATAGTCCCACTAAGTGCAAACCAGATGGGATGGCGTATCACTGCAGAATGCTGTGGTAGCCATGTTGGTTAAGTGTGCCTTGAATTCTAAATAAATCACTGACAGTGTCATCAGCAAAGCACCCCCACACCATCACACTTCCTCCTCCATGCTTCACTGCGGGAACCACACATGCGGAGATCATCTGTTCACCTACTCTAGATCTCACAAAGACACAGCGGTTGGAACCAAAAATCTCAAATTTGGACTCATCAGACCAAAGGACAGATTTCCACCGGTCTAATGTCCATTGCTCTTGTTTCTTGGACCAAGCAAGTATTTTCTTCTTATTGGTGTCCTTTAGTTGTGGTTTCTTTGCAGCAATTCGACCATGAAGACCTGATTCCCATAGTCTCCTCTGAACAGTTGATGTTGAGATGTGTCTGTTACTTGAACTCTGTGAAGCATTTATTTGGGCTGCAATTTCTGAGGCTGGTAACTCTAATGAACTTATCCTCCGCAGCAGAGGTAACTCTGGGTCTTCATGAGAGCTGGGTCTTCATCATAGCACTTGATGGTTTTGGCAACTGCACTTGAAGAAAGTTTCAGTTCTTGAAATGTTCAGGACTGACTGACCTTCATCTCTTAAAGTAATGATGGACTGTCGTTTCTCTTTGCTTATTTGAGCTTTCCTTGCCATAATATGGACTTGGTATTTTACCAAACAGGGCTATCTTCTGTATACCACCTATGAAAATAACATTCTCCTCAACTCAATGTTTTGTCATGCTGACATGAATTGACCAGATGGATGAGTTCTTTCAAATAATTCACACATTTTAACCTTACAAATATTAAACAGTGCCATTTAGATTGAGAGTAATAAGTGCTTGACAACCAACCAGTGACACAACCCGTCTCTACTACAGTGTTTAGGCGCCAGGCTAAAATGTAATTCCCTTCTTTTGCTCAGAAAAGGAAGGAAAAAAGAGAGAGGAAAAAATGAGTGTAGGAAATGTCAAGGATGAGCGCTAAAAGCGCATACCCACTGGATATTGTCTATTTTTGGGCGTGAAAGACAGAACATAGACAGAGGTATAAAAAAAGGAGGGGGAGAAGAGAAAGTGGATGAGTAAGGGGTTCAAGAGACAAAGTGGAGGCTATTTGAGAAGTGTTTTTTTTGTTGGTGAAAGACAGACCAGGAGAGCAAGCAAGCAAGCAAACAGACACACAGACAGACAGGCAGGCAGGCAGGCAGACACAGACAGACCAGGAGAGCAAGCAAGCAAGCAGACAGAGAGACCAGGAGAGCAAGCAAGCAGACAGACAGACAGACCAGGAGAGCAAGCAAGCAAGCAAGCAGACAAGGAGAGCAAGCAGACAGACACAGACAGACAGACAGACAGACAAGGAGAGCAAGCAGACAGACAGACAGACAAGGAGAGCAAGCAGACAGACAGACAGACAGACAGACAGACAGAAAGCAAGCAAACACAGACACAGACAGACAGAGAGAGACTTTTGGCCTTTCTTTACTGAAACATTCTCATTTCATTTAAAACTCCCCCATTTAAAATAAAAKCCCCAAATATATCCTGTACTGCATACATGTACCATACTCACCTTTCCATCTACCACATGATGCAAACCACCATCACAATACCCAAAACAATACCCACTCCTACAACCGTATATCCAAAACATCTTCCCCAGCTATACAGACAGCCCCCCCAACACACCATATCTCCTCAAACATCTCCACACATTTTATCATTTTATAGAACTCAAACTCAACCCTAAGGCGCGCAGAGACCATCCCATTAAACAATAGTAAAGGGTCTGTTATCCCCCCACCTTTGACCCTGTTCCTCCTTGTTAGCCAAATAGCTAACTTTGCCTGAGCAAACAGAAAATTCAACAAAACACATTTGGCTTTCTCCTTACTCGAATACCTGTATCCCATTATAAACATCCCAACAGCAAAAACCACCCCCAACCTCTCACACAGACATTCCAACAGAGACATTAATGGCATTAACCTGGTGCACACAAAAAACACATGAATCACAGTTTCTTTCATTTTACAGAAAGGACACCCCTGCCCGATTCCCAGTTCAACCCATGCCAACCAGCTGTTAGTGGCCAGGGCTCCATGAAGAACCCTCCACTGGAGGTCCCCTGACCTCTTTGGTACTGGGGGTTTGTAGAGCCCCCTCCATCTAAAACCCACCATACTCTCCTCCCCACATACCCCCTGCCACTGATGTACCTTCACTCCTGTTAGGCTTCTAATGTTCCTAACGCAGAGGTTGTAGAGGGCTTTACCTCCCACACCCTCAAACTCCCCCAGGCTCAGAATGTTAAAATGTAACAAGTCCTCCAGACCCCCTTGCCAGTCTCCAGTCTCTGCCGTCACCTGCAGTGGCGGAAACATTGGTGGCCCCTCTCCCTTTGGCCACTCAAACACCCCCCCTTACCAGCTCAGACAGTGCCTCCTGGACCTCCTCCAGGAATCTCTCCAGCAGCCTAAGAGACGTTATTCCTGTTTGTTGCGCCAAGACCTTTTCCACCCCTCCTCTTCCAGCAGCCATCAGTTGCCTCTGCAGGGTGGCCGACTGAACCGATCTCAAAGGGATGGCTGGGTTGTGGAAYATAGGCTCCTCCCACACCCACAGCCCAGGCTCCACACCCCCTTCTCGTGTGGGCCTTAGCAGCGGCCAGGCCCTCAGCACTGCAGAGTAAAAATCTGAGAGACCTGCTGTACTCAGCCTCTCCAGCTTCATGAGGAACAGCTGCCGGTCCAACCCTAATCCGCCAGCTCTCCTCAGCAGCGCGCATGCTGGTTCCCTCCAGCCAACATCGGTATGGTACAGCAGTCTCTGCACCGCCTTTAGCCGGAAAGCAGCCATCCTGCTCTCCAGTTCCACCAGGCCCTGTCCTCCTTCGTGGACGGTCATGTACAACACTGCTGCCTTCAGCCAGTGATGGCCTTACCAAAAGAAGTCCACCAGCTTGCGTTGCAGGTCTGCGAGCAGACCGGCGGGGGGGTTGAGGACAGCCAGTTTATGCCACAGGGAAGATGCCACCAGGTTGTTAATTATCAGCACCCTCCCTCTATATGACACTTGGGACAGGAGCCACCTCCACCTTGCCAGTCTTGACACCACTGCCTGTGACAGCCCCTCCCAGTTCTTCCTTACCCACTTCTCCGAGCCCAGGTACACCCCCAACACTTTAAGCTCTTCACAACCCCACTGCAAACCCCCTGGAAGCAGAGGAGGAGCCCTATCCCCCCATGCCCCACATAACAGAGCTTTGCTCTTGCCCCAGTTTACCTTGGCTGATGAAYCTCCCTCGTACACCTTCAGACTGGTCTCTAGTGCCTGCATATCTTGACCATCCTTGACCATCACAGAAACATCATCTGCATATGCTGACACTGCTATTCCTGTCACCACAACCATGCCTGTCCAGCACACTCCCTGCAGTCTCCTGCGTAGCAGTCCTAAAAAAGGCTCAATGGCTAGTGTGTATAACTGCCCAGATAGAGGGCATCCTTGTCTAATGCCCCGTCTCACCCAGACTGGCCTACAGAGCCCCCCTCCCACCTTAACCATACATGACGCCCCAGCATACAACAACTTCACACAGGTCAAAAAAACTCTTCCCAAACCCAAACATCACATTAAACAGATACTCATGGTCCACTCTATCAAAAGCCTTCTCTTTGATCTAAAGAGACCAGTCCAAAGTTCACATTAGAACCTCTCGACAAGTCCAACATTGTCTACGGCTGTCTGATGGTGGCAAACCCTGCATAAAGCCCCTCCCCATGCCTCACTTTAAAGTGCACATTTAGCTGTTGCTCATTGTTGTTCAGAAACATAAACACTTGCCTCCGGAACGAAACAACGTGCTTAACGACATCTGCCTGAAAGCCTGCTGACAGTACACGAAAACCGCTAGCAAACTTACCAAAACAACTCAGCACTTTCCTGATTTGATCATCCGTAATAAACGGATGATCACATCTCTGTCATTACCTCAATTTCTCCTCTTTCCATCCCTCCATCACACGTTTGTCATGATCTCTATCCCTGTTCCTCTCCTCTTCTCCCCTCATGTCCGTCCCCATATTTCTTTCTCAGTAAACTTACCTGTAAAATAAGGGTTATATGTAAAATGCTACGCTTGGTCACCTCCATCCTGCCTCTTCTCTCTCCCTCCTTTAAGTTCTGTATCCTCTGTTATCCCCCCTCTCTCCTTCTCTCCCTTGCTCTTTAAAATCTATCCCTTCATCCTGATTAAGCCTTCTTCACCAGTCCCATTTGTGTCATTCAAACAGATACTATTGGTCTCCTTTACTGGTGTGTGTGTGTGTGTGTGTGTGTGTGTGAGCGCACGTGTTAATAGAATAGCATAATCTGGATGGTGGATTCAGCATTTACGTAAGCCATGATACAGTTTCTACAGACTATGTCCATGCAACTAGAAGAGTCACATTCAACTGAGTTTAGATCAGAGTCACACTGTGAGATGTAGGCTAAATGTTGTGAGGAATTTGTCTCATATATGTTGTGAGTGCAACAAATAGCTACAACCTTGGATAAATAGACAGTAGGGATGTACACGGTTATTCGAATATCCGAACGAACGTTAGTATTCGAATACAATACAAAACTATTATAGACATTTTTTAACACTGTAAATGCCTTTTCTAAATTAAATTCATAAATCCATGTGATATTATACAAGATGATATGGAAAATAGTGTCAAAACTTATCAGAGCAATTTCATATATTTCCCTGTGTGTGTGTGCACGTGCGTGCTTGCTTGCATGCCGGTGTGTGTGTGTCTGGGGGATACCCCACGCACCGTCTGTCTCAGTAGGAGGGGGAAGAGGAGGAAAGAAGCAGAAGTAGGAGAGAAAAATAAGATACAGTATAAGATGTATTAAAACAAGTGGAGAAAGTAGGAGAGGGGCTGTGTTTCTGTAGATAACTTTTTCAGACTTCTTTACATCAAAACATTCCTAATTAAACTGCCACTCAACAATGAAACAGCAGTCAGAGGCTTGTCCTTTCATTTTCTCTTATCGTCCTCCTCTCCATTCACTCTCAACTCTGTTCAAAACATGGGCCTTATTATAGATGAGAGAATGTGAACTTCAAACAGGACAGGAAAGAAAGAGCGACAAAAGAGACCAAAACAACAACTTAAAAGGATTGCCTATTTTTTCCTTTCTACTGCAATGGCAGATCCTCTGTATGTGTGTGCGTGTGCATGCATTCATGTGTTTTGAGATACTTGGCATTGTCATGACGTTGGCCTGTTTGGGTACAGCATGCCCCATCCCCCTCTCCCTGCCTCTCCCTGCCCCTTACAACTACGCTGCTGTGGTCAGAGAGAGGTCGTAAATTCCTGAGGAGAAGACCCTGCCACATGGCCACAACAGTATAAGAGGCAGAGGAATTTTCATAGAGAACAAAGGGATTTCTTACACCTCACAGAACTTGAGGTACGAACAAATTTCATGTTCCGGAGAAAGTATAAAAGATCGGTGAATAATCCAGCTACGAACTGGTCCGTTTGTTACAACTTGGGGAAGCTCATGGGAGATGGTGTGGCCACATTATCATAAAGCTGTTTATATAATAGCATCAGATATGAGGTTTACATCTAATTGTTGTATAAGATGAATGAGTGAGTATGATGCTGTTTGCAAAATTGTGTAATATGATGTTGGACTGTTTAATGAAGGAAAATCCAATTCCCTTTTGATTTGAACTAAATCAGAGGACCGCRCCTGAGCCCAGTTAGGGTCAGGCATCCTGGGACAGCCCTTTTCTGCAATTCCGAATAAAACGGAAGTTTGAGAAATTATCATCAGACCATGTTTTTCTCCATTAGAAGGGGAACGAAGGTTGCAGACCATTGCTAAATCTTTTAACCATACCACGTGGTTAAACTCTTAGACTATCGATACCGACAGAATATGAACAAGTCTTTGATATTAATTACTAGTCTGCAGCTAGGGATTCGGTATCATTGAACGCGAAGAACGACAACCGCCGAAACATCCATTCTACAACAACACGAATGAATGTCACTCTGAACTATCCACTCTAACCTACGACAGAGAGAGAGGACGGAAACTCTCCAACAGAAACTAACTTTTCAACAACGATCAAGACGACACACTGAGCGTAAATATATATATATTGATTGCAATTGTTCCCGAATGAGTGAGCATTCATGTGCAAAGGATTAGCATTTCAATTGTTATAATTATTAACTCTGTAGTGACTTCTCAGTCGACCCCCACTTCCCTTTGGTCTAACAAGCCGCCATGCCGGTTTAGCAGGGCACATTCTCCTATAATTTCTTGTAACCTTATTTACTTTGTTTGTTTGTTTATGCATTTCTGTGAATTACTTAGTTAGTAATAAATAAATTATTTAAGACAATTGATGTATGGATGACTCATAGTGACGTTTGGAATGAGACTAATGGACGTTTGGAATGAGACTAATGTGAGGTAAAGTAAATAATTCATTAATTAACTTTTACTTGGTACTCATCCCGGATCCGGGAGCACCCCCCACAGTAAAAAAGCTGACTAGCATAGCCTAGCATAGCGTCACAAGTAAATACAAGCATCTAAATATCATTAAATCACAAGTCCAAGACACCAGATGAAAGATACAGATCTTGTGAATCCAGCCATCATTTCTGATTTTTAAAATGTTTTACAGGAAAGACACAATATGTAAATCTATTAGCTAACCACGTTAGCAAAAGACACCACTTTTTTTACTCCACAAGTTTTTTACTCCATCAGTAGCTATCACTAATTCGACTAAATAAAGATATATATAGCCACTAACCAAGAAACAACTTCATAAGATGACAGTCTGATAACATATTTATGGTATAMSATATGTTTTTTTAGAAAAATGTGCATTTTTCAGGTATAAATCACAGTTCTACATTGCAGCTGCAATCTGAAATAGCGTTGGAAGCAGCCGGAATAAATACAGAGACCGACGTCAATTACCAAAATACTCATCCTAAAACATTTCTGAAAAATACACAGCCTACAGCAATTGAAAGACAAAGATCTTGTGAATCCAGACAATATTTCAGATTTTCTAAGTGTTTTACAGCGAAAACACAACATATCGTTATATTAGCATACCACATGAGCTAACATCACCCCAGCATTGAATCATCGCCACCAAAATATATTAATTTTTTCACTAACCTTCTCAGAATTCTTCAGATGACAGTCCTGTA
>NC_036840.1:18552409-18605366 GCF_002910315.2 Salvelinus sp. IW2-2015 | reverse complement strand
AATTACTGCACGTACCGCCAATGTAACAGATTATTTTTATATATAACCTCAACTTTAGGCATTCACAAATCGTGGTTATGCAATGTAATCGTGTCAAAACATGGCATGCTTCTGTCCGCGCCATACTTTGGAAAGGCACCTAAGTTTACGATTATTTTTCATTGATTGACTAAAAAATACAAGTTGGACAGCTAATGAAGATGCATTGGTATATTAATGCAACCGCTGATTAGATTTTTTATAAAAATTAACGTTACTAGACATACATTGTGAGTTAACAGCAGACTAGTGCCGCAAAAAATGCGCTGACAACTGCGTTTACATGTCCACCATAAATACGGAATAAAATCCATAAATAACTCTTCTTTTGACGAGGCTTTTCCATCAGTATCTTGGGCAAGTGGTCCTTTTTCCCAAAAAAAGCATCGTTTTGCTGATCTTTTTGTTGTTTAAACAACGACCTCCTCAACTTCTAAGCAAACTGAAGCTAACATAGCTACACGGCACCAACAACATTGCCCAATCCTTCACAACGCAAAACTAAGAATGTCTCAGAAAAATAGCAATTATACTCGATAAACTGATGATAAATGCGGTTTCAAATAACTTCGTTATGATGTTTCTAACAGCCTATAAAATTCGAATTAAATCAAGACCGGAGATCATAGGCTATTGATCAAAACTAGAGCTTTTTGAGCATGCGATTCTGATGTCCTCCTGTGCGTGTGAAAACCTGCGCGGAGCATCGTAAAAGGGCCATCTCACTCCATCCTTTTTTAACTCTGAGAAACATCCTAGAGGACACCATTGCCATTCTCATTGAGGTTACTGACATCCAGGGGAAAGCGCCGTGGAAGGCGGGTGCAGTTCATGTCAAGCCATAGGGCACACACAGAGTTTTAAACTGATCCGAGATCAGAGACTATTTTTCAGAGCTTCGCATGTCCTGTCATGAGTTTCGCTGTAGAAAGAGTTCTGGTTCACCCACAGACATAATTCAAACGGTTTTAGAAACTAGAGATTGTTTTCTATCCAATAGTAATAATAATATGCATATTGTACGAGCAAGAATTGAGTACGAGGCAGTTTAATTTGGAAATGTAAAAAAATAAATAATGCTAACAMCTCCCCCTATTGACAAAAGGTTTTAAGACGACCTATGGATCAGATATGAAAATATCTGAAAAGTTATTTCAGGAAATGATAACTTAGTGATCTGAATATTTTCCTTGGTGCCCCGACTTCCTAGTTAATTACGGTTACATGATTAATCAGTCTAATCGCATAATACTAATTACAGAGAATCTTTGATAAAACTAAGTCTTCAATTTAATGATAGTAAAGAAACGACATATATGACGCCCTCGTGTAAGGAATCTAAGATAGAATTAGACTTTGCTGTGGAATTCTATATATCAATTGTGCAAACAGAATTGTACAAACAGACTGCTTTGTATACAAACAAATTGGTTGTGTGTGTGTGTTCCCATTGGAAGAGGCTACAGAGCGCCTCCGGTAGTGGTCGTTAGCGTCAGAGCAATGAGTGATAAATTCCAGATTTAGTCCGTTAGGCCAAACGGCACTATTTCTGTCGGTCAATATTAACTTCTAGAGCCAGTAAGGTTTGGAATTAGAGGATAGATCTTCGGCGTTCGAGCCGAAGTATTTAGCTGCCTATCGCACTACACCAGTGTGGACTGACTACAGGCATATCCGTATCATGTACCGTGTCGCTCCGGTCAACATAACGCTAGCAAAGTATGCCGAATGGTTTAATGTGAGACGTCACTAGTAAACCCACCCTTTCCAGGGTAAAAGGGACCCTATTTTGTGCTTGGAAGTGAGATTTCTGAACAACGTAGGATTAGCTGGAACCAGATGCTAAYTTAACAGAGAGGGAACATTTTTCACTTCCTGTGTTCCGTTTAAATTCCTCCGCCTTGGGCGACGGAAGTCCCGCCCTTTGTACTTCCGTTTGATTTCAGCATTCTGCATCACTGGTGGTGAAGAATTGCAAGTACATCTCTTAAAAGAAGTGTTGGAAATCCAAACGTGGATCACGTTAAAATAATCCAGCAATCTCAATTGCTTGGGTATTATTGTCTCATTCAATTTATTTATTTAAATTGTCGAACATACCTTTCTAGGTTCTTCCAGTTAAATGAGACACCTTAAGCTTTGCAATAGTAACCTAGATGAACCAACTTCCCAGGTTAATTTAAAGTTTAATTCCAGATAAGCCTATTCAGGTTTGTATTCATTAAATTTGATCAATCAGTAAAACTGCTTCTGCAAAGCACAATCACATCCAGCCCGCCAGCGGAATCCCATATGGCTTTGGCCTGAGGAAGTGTACCATAGTGGTAATTACCTAACAACTTTATGATAAGCCGAACTCAATTGCTTGGTATTATAGTCTCATTCAATTTATTATTTAAATTGTCGAACAACACTTTCTAGGTTTCTTCCAGGTTAAATGAGACACTTTAAGCTTTGCATAGTAACCTAGATACCAACTTCCAGGTTAATTTAAGAAGACTATGTGATCAATATGAAAAATACTGAAAAGTTATTTCAGGAATGATAACTTGGTATCTGAATATTTCCTTGGTGCCCCGACTTTCCTAGTAATTACGGTTACATGATTAATCAGTCTAATCGCTGTAATACTAATTACAGAGAATCTTTGATAAAACAAGTCTTCAATTTAATGATAGTAAAGACACGACAGCATTTCATCCATGGTTCACAGTGTCAAAAGGGTTACTTTTTCACCATAAAAGCCTTGATATTGGTATGTTGTTTTTTAAATGGACCATTATTCCAGTTATTTGGCCTGACTCACCAGAATCAAATACTTCAATAGTAATAATACCAGTTTGTCTGACACACAGGCACGAACTGACACACACAATGAATCATGATACATACAATAAGGACTCAAACATTCAGGACAGCTATCTGGACACCTAGGGAAACAGATAGCACATTGTTCTCCACACAGCACGGCGCCATAGCTGCTTCGACTTCCATCTGTGTAGGCCTGCAATCTGAAGGCCACGTTCTGTCAGCCTGTACACATGGCATAGCAAGCTTGCACTGATAGCCGAGGCTGTTCAGACGTGACACGAGGGGCACACACTCACAAACAACCCCCAGACTTAGCTAAGCCTGAGGTTTAAAGCACATATGTCAGAGTCAAGGCCCGCGGGCCACATCGGCCCGCGAGAAGTTTTTACGGCCCCTGGGATGATCTTGATTTATTATTAGAACCGGCCCGCAGACCGCAGCAAGCCGGCAGCCCGCAGATCTTTTACACGACCCAATACTACATTCCCACAATGCAACGGTGACGCACCGAGCAGTAGCTGCTTCATTTCAATATTTATTGGCACAGCAGTCGTCAGCATCACAGTAAAATTAACTTTCAGATACCCATCAAAAATGGCAAAACGGAAGGTGGACACTGAGAACGGGGGTTTCAAACAAGGTGGGAGTCGGAGTATATGTTCACGGAGGAGCTGGAAAACCTGTGTGTCTTCTGTGAAGAAAGTGTGGCGGAACTGAAAGAGTATAATCTGAGACGACATGAAACGAAACACAGACAAAAACAAGAATATGGACATGGAACAAAGGCTACAAAAGGCAGAGGAATTAAAACGAGGCCTCAAATCTCGACAGGCTCTGTTCAAAAAAGCCAAATCACAAGGCCAGGCGGCTGTCAAGGCCAGTTTTTATTGGCAGAAGAGATCGCTAAATCAGCCCGGCCATTTACGGAGGGGGATTTCATCAAAAACTGCATGATAAAAGTTGTGACGAAGTTGCCAGAAAAAAGGCAACTCTTTTTAAATGAGTCTGCAGCAGAAACACCATTGCCGAGAGAGTAGACCAGTTGTCCATCAATCTAAAGAGCAGCTTGTGAAAAAGGGAAAGATTTCATTGCATATTCCTTGGCTGTGGATGACCTCCAAATGGAGTTTGATTGACCTCCAATGCAAGATGCACTGAGGGCAAAATATGCGGCAGTGGTGGCGGCGGAGTTCGCCCGTTTCCTCCCGACACATTGCCCCAGCGGCATCCAGGCTGCTCAAACGTTGTCTATGTTTGGCAGCACATACCTGTGTGAACAACTGTTTTCTTTGATGAACCTGAACAAAACGTCACACAGAAGTCGACTTACTGCTGAACACCTCCACTCAATCTGAGGATTTCCTCAGCTCAGAGCCTTACCCCGAACATTGATGAACTTGTGGAAAAGATGGGACACCAAAGTATCACCCTCACCTCAAACAAGTGAACATTACTGTGAACACATATATAGAGTTTTACCAGTTCAAGTTTAAAAGTTAAGTTTAATATGTTTTCAACTGCATGTTACTTCCTTAAAACAAGTGTGTTTTTAATAAAGATTTTTGCACTTTTTATTGTATCCAATCAATTATATTTAAAAATATTTCAGTTGAGTGGATGATAGAAAATGCTATTATTGTGTTTTTTCTTTGAAGTAAATTTGCCACTTTTGCTAAAGAAAAATATAGGCTACTGATGGTGCCTTGAATACCGGTTTCTTTCATTAATGTTCATGTTATGGGGATTTTATATAAAGGAAATTTGTCTTTTGTGTCTGTTGAAAATTAAAGTATATGACAGAGCATAGAAAATATTGCTTTATTTATCTGATCAATTGGAATATATTGTTAGGTTTTCAGTAGGTTCAATTAGGTTCACTAGACTATATGCGTCATTTAAAAAATTTTCAATGAACATTCGAACAGTCCGGCCCTCGGCTTGTAGCTAAATTTTTATTTGGCCCTCCGTCCATTTGACTTTGACACCCCTGGTTTAAAGGAACACAGTCCTCGTCTTTTTTTTAATAGAAAAACAGAAAAAAGGTAAGAGAAAAATGGCCACTCTCGTTTCTCTTCTCTTTTTGCTTGATCACCTCTATATCTACTTTTCTGCCTATCTTACTCCCTCTTCCTCTGACCTTTCTCTTATTCCCTTTTTCTTACCCTTCTCTCTCACTCCATCCCCCTCTCCATCTTTTTCCCACAAACTTTCTCATACACTTTTCAAATAGGATTTATGGTATGCCTGTAAAAAAAGGGTAATATTTATATGACCCCGTTTCAAACAAGCCCATTTTTTACCACATTCTTGCTGGCATAAGACTTTTATAGCTCCCATATGCATGCCGGCACCGACAACGAGTGGGAGTAGGGGTGGGCCGATGTGTGTGGTCGTCTATTTTAATAAACCCATTGAATATACATCACAAAGAAATACATTCATTTGTTTAGGCAGATCCTTAGAAACATTATTAGACTGCTAAAATGCATTTTCAAAAGAAAAGAATAACACATTTTGAATTGAATTATGTTACTGGTCTGTGCAGCATAGTACCATGCTAGTCGGAACTAGGAAGGTATGGAATTTCCAACTTGCTGAACTCTACACAACCAGTTAGGCTGTTGGAAATGAGTTTCCTAGTTCTGACTAGCACATGAACACTGCATAGGCTACATGGCTGTGCAATTCAAATTAAATCAATAGCTTGTTATTTTGTTCATTAAACAGACCATAAAATACATATTCCCCTGCCCTGATCACAGTTAACACATATACACTGAATATACCAAACATTAGGAACACCTTCCTAATATTGAGTTGCGCACCCCTCCAATGCTCCAATGCTTCCCACATTTCTGTCAAGTTTACTGGATGTCTTTTGGGTGGTGGACCATTCTTGATACACACAGGAAACTGTTGAGCGTGAGAAACTCAGCAGCTCTGCAGTTCTTGACACAAACCGGTGCGCCTGGCACCTACTACAATAGGTGCAGGTCTTATCCCATGTCTTATCCCGTTTAAAAAGCCAGTCTTTTTCGTATACATCTTAATCTCACTTTCTATCTACAAACTAAATATACTTTTCTGCAACCCGCCTCACCCAATGTGGTACGGATCTGCTATTTTTATTCCTTATAACTGGAACTTCCATCTAGCCAGCTAACTAGCTACTAGTCTTTGTTAGCCACGGCTAGCGGTCRTCACCTTTTTCTCGGTCACCAGCCAGCCTTAGCTCGGACAATACCTGCCAGTCTGCACAGCGCGATATCAATCCAGAGCATATCGGACTGCTTCTCTCTACCACATCACCGGATTCCTGCCACACTGGATCATTATACCGGATCATCGCAGCTAGCTAGCTGCAAACGAGTGGCTACTGTTAGCTAACGCCTCTGCAAGCACCAGTTAGCCTTGAGCTAGCTCGAGCTAGGCCGATATACGGCTAATTCTAGGGCTACAATACTTCCTTGCCAATTGGCCTGGACCTTTATTGTCGACACGGAGCCCCGCTGATCCATCACGACTGGACTGCCGACGTGATCGCTCGATGTGGTCTCAACAGGCTATTCTGTTACGTTGTCGCCGAAGAACCATCTACTAGACCCGGCCCGCTAGCTTTTCTGAACGCTGTGTCCCCTGCTCGCCTAGCGTAGTAGTGACTACCGAACGGCACCCTGACTCACTTATAGCTGCTCTTTTGACCCTATGATCACTCGGCTACACAGCTGATGCCCCCTGGACTGTTTCAATAACACGGTACCTCATTTTGTTTACCTGTTGGCCCCAGCTTCGAACTCAGGTCCTGTATGTACCTAAATGACCCCCTCTGCACATTCATCGCCATTTACCCATCGTTGTCTTAGCTCTCCTGATTAACACCTGTGATTGCTTTATGCCTCTCTCTAATGTCAATATGCTTTGTCTACTGCTGTCTTGGCTAGTTCTTATTGTTTTATTTTACTGTAGAGCCCTCAGTCCCGCTCAACATGCCTTAGATAGCTCTTTTGTCACACCCCACACGCGGAGACCTCACCTGGTTTAACTGGTGCCTCCAGAGACGAAACCTCTCTCATCGTCACTCAATGCCTAGGTTTACCTCCTTTGTACTCACATCTTACCATACCATTGTCTGTACATTATGCCTTGAATCTATTCTACCACGCCAAGAAATCTGCTCCTTTTATTCTCTGTCCCCAACGCAATAGACGATCAGTTCTTATAGTCTTTAGCTGTACCCTTATCCTACTCCTCCTCTGTTCCTGTGATGATGTTGAGGTTAACCCAGGCCCTGTAGCCCCCAGTTCCACTCCTATTCCCCAGGTGCTATCATTTGTTGACTTCTGTAACCGTAAAAGCCTTGGTTTCATACATGTTAACCTCTTGACGCTAGGGGTCAGATTTTTTTTTAAATAACATTCCCATGGTAAACTGACTATTTCTCATATAATTTACAGATTAGGATAGAAAATACTCCAAAGTTTCCAAAACTGTCAAAATATTGTCTGTGAGTATAACAAAACTGATTCTGCAGGCGAAAACCTGAGAAAATCTAACCCGGAAGTGATTTTTTTTTWWATCTGTGTTTCCTGGCCCGTCTTTCTTCCATTTAATGGGGGATCAACCATATTCCTTTTCCAATGGCTCCTCAGGCTGTGACCAGGCTTTAGACATAGTTTCAGGCTTTTATTTTGAAAAATGAGCGAGATTTTTCAAAACTAGTCGGGTGTCCTCTGATTAGTTCCTGCGCGCGAGAGAGGTAGCTCTCCATTTTCCTTTTCTCTCTTATTGAATAGGTTATGGTCCGGTTGAAATATTATCGATTATGTTTGTTAAAAACAACCTGAYGATTGATTATAAAAAACATTTGACATGTTTCTACGACCATTACGGATACTTTTTGGAATTTTTGGCGAACGGAACGAGGCTTTGGTTTTCTGAACATAACGCGCAACCCAAATGGCGTTTTTTTATTATAAAAGTAATATTTATCGAACAAAAATAATATTTGTTGTGTAACTGGGAGTCTCGTGAGTGCAAACATCCGAAGATTATCAAAGGTAAGCGATTAATTTGATTGCTTTTCTGACTTTCGTGACCAAGCTAACCAAGCTAATGTAAGGCTAACTGTTCTAGCATTGATTGATACACTCACAAAAGTTTGGATTGCTTTCGCTGCAAAGGATATTTTCAAAATCTGACACGATAGGTGGATTAACAACAAGCTAAGCTGTGTTTTGGTATATTTCACTTGTGATTGCATGATTATAAATACATTTTTAAATATTTTTGAATCTGATACGTTTGAGAATTTTCTTCTGCCTTTTAGGACCGGAACGAGGCTGTAGTTTTCTGAACATAACGCGCAACCCAAATMGAGTTTTTTTGTTATAAAAGTCATATTTATCGAAACAAAAAGAACATTTATTGTGTAATTGGGAGTCTCGTGAGTGCAAACATCCGAAGATAATCAAAGGTAAGTGATTAATTTTATTGCTTTTCTGACTTTCGTGACCATGCTAATTTGGGGCTAGCTGTTCTAGCARTGATTGATACACTCACAAAAGCTTGGATTTCTTTCGCTGTAAAGCATACTTTCAAAATCTGACACGATAGGTGGATTAACAACAAGCTAAGCTGTGTTTTGGTATATTTCACTTGTGATTGCATGATTATAAATATTTTTTATAATATTTTGCGCCCTGCAATTCAGCGGTTGTTTAGGAAAATGATCCCGTAAAAGGGATCCGTAGCGCAGAGAAGTTAACATCAGAAGCCACCTCCCTAAGTTGGTTTGATTCACTGCTTTATCACACTCCGCCAACCCTGATGTCCTAGCCATGTCTGAATCCTGGTTTAGGAAGGCCACCAAAAATCCAGAAATTTTCATCCCCAACTACAACATTTTCTGACAAGATAGAACTGCCTAAGGGGGCGGAATTGCAATCTACTGCAGAGATAGCCTGCAGAGTTCTGTCATACTATCCAGGTCTGTGCCCTAACAATGCGAGCTTATACTTTAAAAATCCACTTTTCCAGAAACAAGTCTCTCACCGTTGCCAGCTGGGCCCTGGACACCATATGTGAATTGATTGCACCCCATCTATCTTCAGAGTTCGTAGTTAGGGGACTTAAACTGGGGTATGCTTAACCTGATGAGGACCAGAGGGCGCTGTTTTCACTTTGGGGGAAAATCGTACCCAATTTAAACGGCCTCGTACTCAATTCTTGCTCGTACAATATGCATATTATTATTACTATTGGATAGAAAACACTCTCTAGTTTCTAAAACCGTTTGAATTTTGTCTGTGGGTAAAACACAACTCATTTGGCAGCACACTTTCTGACCAGGAAGTGGAAAGTCTGAAATCGATGCTGTGTTCAAGGGCCTGCCTATAAATGGGCATGATAAGTATGACTGTACGTGCACGTCATACACCTTCCCCTAGATGTCAAGAGGAAGTGAGAGAAGAAAATAGTTGATTATCTCGGTCTGAGGTGGAATAAACCCTCTTGGAACGACGTGTACGCCATTTTCTGTTTTCTGKAAGGCGCATGGAGGGACCTGTTATTGCCTACTGGTAAGCTGTCGTTATGGGCGAATACTATCTCCGGCTTTGATTTTATTTGATACATGTCACAATATCATCGTAAAGTATGTTTTTTCAATATAGTTTTATTATATTATTGAAATTTATTCGTGACGTTAGGCGTGTTGCGTTGTTTGCGTTTGTTCACGAAGGAGAGCTTAGCACCACCTGGCCAGTGTGCTTGCTAATTCAAGAGGGAAAAAGAACGTTCTAATACCAAACAACGATTGTTCTGGACAAAGGACCCCTTGTACAACATTCTGATTGAAGATCAGCAAAAGTAGGAACCATTTTGTGATGCTATTTCATATATCTGTCGAACTGTGTACTAGTAGCTTTGCGCTCAGGTTTTGGTTATTCCCTTACCATAACTAAGTCTTATGTCGTAATGAAGATATTTTTAGAATTCTAACACTGCGATTGCATTAAGAACTAATGGATCTATCGTTTCCTATACAACATGTATTTTTTGTAATGTTATGAATAGCTATTTGGTCAGAATAGGTGAGAGTCTAATAGAAATATCCGCCACATTCTGGGGAAAAATATGCTACGTTAGCACATTGTATTACCACGGATTCAGCTCTAAATATGCACATTTTCGAACAAAACATAAGTGTATGTATAAACCTGATGTTATAGGACTGTCATCTGAGGAAGGTTATGAAGGTTAGTGAAATTTTATTCTTTTGCTGGTTTAATTCGCTAACGCTAACGTGCCTATTGCTATCCTAACGTGCCTTGAATGAATGAATGCGGTAGTGTGGTAGGCATTTTGTAGTAAGCTAATATAATGCTATATTGTGTTTTTCGCTGTAAAACACTTAAAAAATCCGAAATATTGGCTGGATTCACAAGATGTTTGTCTTTAATTTGCTGTACACCATCGATTTTTCAGAAAAGTTTTATGATGAGTATATTTAGGTAATTCACGTTGGTCTCTATAATTACTCTGGCTTCTTTCAGTGCTATTTTTGACGGTAGCTGTGATGGTAGCTGCAATGTAAAACTGATTATACCTCAAATATGCAAATTTTCGAACAAACATAGATTTATTGAATAACATGTTATAAGACTGTCATCTGATGAAGTTGTTTCTTGGTTAGTTTGGTTGGTTCTAGGTTAGTTTGGTTGGTTTTGTGCATGCTACCTGTGCTGTGAAAAATGTCTGTGCTTTTTTCTATTTGGAGGTGAGCTAACATAAATATACGTGGTGTTTTCGCTGTAAAACATTTTAAAAAATCGGACATGTTGGCTGGATTCACAAGATGTGTATCTTTCATTTGCTGTATTGGACTTGTTAATGTGTGAAAGTTAAATATTTCTAAATAGAAATTTGGCTTTTTGAAATTTGGCTTTTCAGTGGAATGTGGGAGGAGTTCCGCTAGCGGAACGCTGGGGCTAGAAAGGTTAACACCCCCGGCCATCCTACAATCTAAGCTAGATGCCCTCAATCTCACACAAATTATCAAGGAACCTACCAGGTACAACCCTAAATCCGTAACCATGGGCACCCTCTTGGATATCATCCTGACCAACTTGCCCTCTAAATACACCTCTGCTGTCTTCAACCAGGATCTCAACGATCACTGGATCATTGCCCGCGTCCGTATTGGGTTCGCGGTCAAACGACCACCCCTCATCACTGTCAAACGCTACCCAAAACACTTCAGTGAGCAGGCCTTTCTAATCGACCTAGCCCGGGTATCCTGGAAGGATATTGACCTCATTCCGTCAGTAGAGGATGCTTGGTAATTCTTTAAAAGTGCTTTCCTCACCATCCTAAATAAGCATGCCCCATTCAAAAAATGTAGAACAGAAATAGCCCTTGGTTCGCTCCAGACTTGACTGCCCTTGAACAGCACAAAAACATCCTGTGGCGTACTGCATTAGCATCGAATAGCCCCCGCGATATGCAACTTTTCAGGGAAGTTGGGAACCAATTTACACAGGCAGTTTGAAAAAGCTAGCCTTTGCTTTCCTAACAGAAATTTGCATCCTGTAAGCAKAAATTTCAAAAAGTTCTGGGACACTGTAAAGTCCATGGAAAATAAAAGCACCTGCTCCCAGCTGCCCACTGCATTGAGGCCAGGAAACACTGTCACCACCAATAAATCTACGATGATCGAGAATTTCAAAAAGCATTTTTCTACGGCTGGCCATGCTTTCCACCTGGCTACACCTACCCCGGTCAACAGCTCAGCACCCCCCACAGCAACTTGCCCAAGCCTCCCCCATTTCTCCTTCACCTAAATCCAGATTGCTGATGTTCTGAAAGAGCTGCAAAATCTGGACCCCTACAAATCAGCTGGGCTAGACAATCTGGACCCTCTTTCTAAAATTATCCGCCGCAATTGTTGCAACCCCTATTGTTAGTCTGTTCAACCACTCTTTCGTATCGTCTGAGATCCTTAAAGATAAGAATGCTGCCGCGGTCATCCCCCTCTTCATAGGGGAGACACTCTAGACCCAAACTGTTACAGACCTATATCTATCCTACCCTGCCTTTCTATAGTCTTCAAAAGCCAAGTTAACAAACAGATCATTTCGAATCTCACCGTACGTTCTCCGCTATGCAATCTGGTTTCCGAGCTGGTCAGGGGAGCACCTCAGCCACGCTCAAGGTCCTAAACAATATCATAACCGCCATCGATAAAAGACAGTACTGTGCAGCCATCTTCATCGACCTAGCCAAGGCTTTCGACTCTGTCAATCACCGCATTCTTATCAGCAGACTCAACAGCCTTGGTTTCTCAAKTGACTGCCTCGTCTGGTTCACCAACTACTTCTTAGAGTTCAGTGTGTCAAATCTGAGGGCCTGTTGTTTGGACCTCTGGCAGTCTCTATGGCGGTGCCACAGGGTTCAATTCTCGGGCCGACTCTTTTCTCTGTATACATCAATGATGTCGCTCTTGCTGCTGGTGATTCTCTGATCCACCTCTACGCAGACGACACTATTCTGTATACTTCTGGCCCTTCTATGGACACTGTGTTAACAAACCTCCAGACGAGCTTCAATGCCATACAACACTCCTTCCATGGCCTCTAACTGCTCTTAAATGCAAGTAAAACTAAATGCATGCTCTTCAACCGATCGCTGCCCACACCCGCCCACCCGTCTAGCATCACTACTCTGGACGGTTCTGACTTAGAATATGTAGACAACTACAAATACCTAAGTGTCTGGTTAGATTGTAAGCTCTCCTTCCAGACTCACATTAACTTCTTATGGCTGCAGGGGCAGTATTGAGTAGCTTGGATGAAAGGTGCCCATAATGAAAATAAATGAATACATCTGATCTGGCTGAACCTCTGTAGGGTTATTTGAGTATCATCATCATGATACCGATAGAAAATAATAACAATCCATATTTTCAAAAGTATGTGAGTCTCATATTCATATTTCACAACCTCTGCAGGCTTTTGGAGTTGCCTATACGCAATAGAGCAAAATAATAGGCCTACACTTGATTTAGTTTATACATTATTGCATGCTAAATGTTTCTGATCAGTGATAGATGAGCAAATTAATAGATGAGCTACCCTCTCCATTATTTGCCCATCTTGAGACTAATTAACCAAATATATAGACAGAGATTCAGTGAAACAAAATCAAGGTTAGGAAACTACGGTGTCCATACTTCAACAGCAAAGTTAGATAAGACTGAAGTTAATGAAGTAGGGCCTTGTAAATGAAAAAGGAGTAATGTAGAAACAGTATGTGTACCAGGCATTTGATCTACCTTTACCTCGTAATATTTTGAAGGGAGCATGATTATCCACAATAGTATTGAAGATATCTGCAACAAGGCTCAAAGCTAAATCAGGTTCAGGGATAGTTGAAATACAAATCAAGGTCAATAAAATAAAGATCATGTTAAAAAAAAACTGTTCACTGACGTTTTTAAAATTCCTCTTTGTGATGACATAGTATTAGATTCTTGTATTTTGTATATTTTTGAGATACAGCACTTTCAATCAGTGGCCAGTGGAAATTTCCATTCATCAGCCATGTGCCTGATCGGGAACGCGCCTTTCTTGTTTCTCCTTTCCTATTGACGAAGCTTTTGTCCYGTTGAAATATTATTGATTATTTATGACAAAAACAACCGGAGGATTGATTTTGAACATCGTTTGGCATGTTTCTACTAACTTTTAATGTACTTTTAAAAAAAACTTTCTGTCTGGACTTATTAGTGCACGCGCCTTAAGCATTCGGATTACTGGACAAAAGTCGAACAAAAAGGAGGTATTTGGTCATAAAGAGGGACATTATCGAACAAAACTAACATTTATTTGTCTAACATGGAGACCTGGGAGTGCCACCAGATGAAGATCATCAAAGGTTAGTGATTCATTTTAATGCTATTTCTGACTTTTGTGACTCTCTTTGGCTGGAAAAATGGCTGTATGGTTTTCTGTGACTAGGTGCTGACCTAACATAATCGCATGGTGTGCTTTCGCAGTAAAGCCTTTTTGAAATCGGACACTGCGGTTGGATTTACAAGAAGATCATCTTTAAAATGGTGGATAATACTTGTATGTTTGAGGAATTTTAATATTGGGATTTCTGTTTTGAATTTGGCGTCCTGCAATTTCACTGGCTGTTGTTTCAGAGAGGTTAAGCCATTTTGCCACAACTTTTCTTGCAAGTATGCTTGGGGTCATTGTTCATTTGGAAGACCCATTTGCGACCAAGCTTTAACTTCTTGACTGATGTCTTGAGATGTTGCTTCAATATATCCACATAATTTTCCTCCTCATGATGCCATTTATTATGTGAAGTGCACCAGTCCCTCCTGCAGCAAAGCACCCCCTCAACATGATGCTGCCACCCCCGTGCTTCATGAATGGGATGGTGTTCTTCGGCTTGCAAGCCTCCCCCTTTTTCCTCTAAACATAACGATGATCATTATGGCCAAACAGTTTATTTTGTTTCATCAGACAGAATATATTTCTCCAAAAATAACCATCGTTGTCCTCATGTGCAGTTGCAAACCATAGTCTGGCTTTTTTATGGCGGTTTTTGGAGCAGTGGCTTCTTCCTTGCTGAGCGGCCTTTCAGGTTATGTCGATATAGACTCGTTTTACTGTGGATATAGATCTTTTGTACCTGTTTCTCCAGCATCTTGACAAGGTCCTTTGCTGTTGTTCTGGGATTGAATTGCACTTTTCGCACCAAATTACGTTCATCTCTAGGAGAAGAACGTGTCTCCTCCTGAGCGGTATGATGGCTGCGTGGTGCCATGGTGTTATACTTGCGTACTATTGTTTGTACAGATGAACGTGGTACCTTCAGCATTTGGAAATTGCTCCCAAGGATGAACCAGACTTGTGGAGTGCAGCAATTCTTTTTTTCTGAGGTCTTGGCTGATTCTTTTGATTTTCCCATGATGTCAAGCAAAGAGGCACTGAGTTTGAAGGTAGGCCTTGAAATACACTCCACAGGTACACCTCCAATTGACTCACATGATGTCAATTAGCCTATCATAAGCTAAAGCCATGACATATTTTCTGGAATTTTCCAAGCTTTTTAGGGATTAGAGGCACAGTCAACTTCGTGTATGTAAATTTCTGACCCACTGGAATTGTGATACAGTGAAATAATCTGTCTGTAAACAATTGTTGGAAAAATGACTTGTGTCATGCACAAAGTAGATGTCCTAACCGACTTGCCAAAACTGTAGTTTGTTAACAAGAAATGTGTGGAGTGGTTGAAAAACAGGTTTTAAAACCTAAGTGTATGTAAACTTCCGACTTCAACAAAAAAAAAAACTCACAAAACAAATTGTACAATTGCATACTTGGATACCTATGCTTTATCATAAAACATATTTGAAACAAAAAATGAAGTCTGAAAAGTCTGAAAATGCTCAATCTTTCTTAGGGATGACTCTAGGCATCTCAGCGTCCACATTGCAGGCACTGTGTGGACTGATCAGAAACACACACAGCATGCACAATGAGGACTCTGGGAAAACCAACATTGAAGCAGCCCATTGGCGGGCTGACAGATGAATCTGTTAGTTGATTGGCTGACCGAACAGTTGATGGATTTTAGTTGGTCAATCCTTTTAAGATCATTATCAAAGACTGTTTAATCACAAGAGACCACTTAGTGTAATACGTGTGGTGTGCTGACACTATAACCAAGATTGCAAAAATGTTCTGGACCGCTGAAGGGGTGCTCAGTCCTAGGATTATAAAACTGCAATTGTTAATTTTTTATATTCAACTAGGCAAGTCAGTTAAGAACAAATTCTTATTTACAATGACAGCCTACCCCCGGCCAAACCCTAACACGGACGACGCTGGGCCAATTGTGCGCTGCCATATGAGACTCCCAATCACGGCCGGTTGTGATACAGCCTGGAATCAAACCAGGGTCTGTAGTGACACCTCTAGCACTGAGATGCAGTGCCTTAGACCACTGCACCACTCGGGAGCCCCAAAGGAAGGTTCAGGTTATAGGAAGGTTCAGACGGAAGCTTAATTTCCTTCAATTATATTTATTGCTGACACGTGTTGCAAAAGTGCTTTGATAAAGAAGCTTTCTAAGAAACACATGAGCAATACATTGAATGGAATTAAGCAATTACCACTTAATATAAGTGACCATCCTACATCACTAAGACGGTAATAGCTGTTCTGCAATCTGTCCTTCTGTGATCTTTTGCCAGTGATAACCAATACACGTTCATTTTGCTTGGTATTACTGCAATGTTGGAGTTAGAAACAAGCATTTCGCTACACCTGCGGTAATATCTGCAAATCTGTGTAGGCGACCAATAAACTTTTTTCATTTTTTCATATAGTCCACTTCTGAACATCACTTCGAACACTTTTAGAGATCAATAGACACTACTTAATAGCAGTGACCAATGACAACCCTAAGATGGTAATAGCTGTTCTGTAGTGATCACTCGCCAGACACAACCAAGGCACAGCCAGACTCAACTGACCACTTGCTGTAGTTGGACATCATAAGACACATCTAAAAGGCTTCAAACAAATTATCACAAGACACCACTTACATGAACGTAATATTAGAGACCATCCTATGGCTATTGTTCAACAATTTTCTCAGGAGAAGCAGGGCACAATGTGTGCTTCAGACCTCTATCAACTACTGTACTAAATGTAATTCGCTGGTCTGTAATCTGTCACCTAATACAACCAAGACACACCTAAAAGTACCACTCTAGGCCTAAAGGTGGACTTAATCAGATACATTTAAAAGGCTTCAGATACAATATCAGTAAAACCCACACACTCCTACTGTACTGTAACTACAGTATGACAGGATAAGAGACACAGGTCCAGTCCATGTCTCTCTCTCTCACACCCTCTCTCTCACCCTTACCCCTCCTTTATTCAGTGGTACTACAGTCTAATAGGCAAAGGGAGAAACTCAACTCACAAACACACACTGCACAGTATAACTCAACGTATTCTGACAGTAAAGAATCTTATCCTATAGATTACAATAGTGTCTATTAAAACTACTCAAGCTGGTGCGTTTCAAATGACCGGCGCAATAGAACCAATTCAAATCAAATGGCATTTTATCGGTCACATACACGTTTAGCAGATGTTATTGCGGGTGTAGCGGAACGCTTGTGTTTCTCGATCCAACATTGCAGTAATATCTAACAAGTAATATCTAACAATTTCACAACACACACACAAATCTAAGTAAATATATATAAATATATGGATGAGCAATGTCAGAGCGGCATAGACTAAGATACAATAGAATAGAATACAGTATATACATATGAGATGAGTAATGCAAAATATGTAAACATTATTAAAGTGACTAGTGTTCCATTTATTAAAGTGGCCAGTGATTTCAAGTCTATGTATGTAGGCAGCAGCTTCTAATGTGCTAGTGATGGCTATTTAACAATCTGATGGCCTTGAGATAGAAGCTGTTTTTCAGTCTCTCAGTCCCAGCTTTGATGCACCTGTACTGACCTCGCCTTCTGGATGATAGCGGTGTGAACAGGCAGTGGCTCGGGTGGTTATTGTCCTGGATTATCTTTTTGGCTTTCCTGTGACATTGGGTGCTGTAGGTCAGTGATGTGTACGCCAACGTTTCCACTGTGGTCGCGTCGAWGTGGATAGGGGMGTGCTSCCTCTGCTGTTTTCTGAAGTTCACGATCATCTCCTTTGTTTTGTTGATGTTGAGTTAGAGGTTATTTTCCTGACACCACACTCCCAGAGCCCTCACCTCCTCCCTGTAGGCTGTCTCGTCATTGTTGGTAATCAAGCCTACTACTGTTGCGTCGTCTGCAAACTTGATGATTGAGTTGGAGGCGTGCATGGCCAAGTAGTCATGGGTCAATGAGCCTGGAGTGTATTATGGTGTTGAACAGCATTCTTAAATAGGTATTCCTCTTGTCCAGATGGGACAGGGCAGTGTGCAGTGCGATGGCATCGTCTATGGATCTATTGGGGCGGTAAGCAAATTGAAGTGGGTCTAGCATGTCAGGTAAGGTACAGGTGATATGATCCTTGTCTCTCAAAGCACTTCATGATGACAGAAATGAGTGCTATGGGGCGATAGTCATCTAGTTCAGTTACCTTTGCTTTCTTGGGTACAGGAACAATGGTGGACATCTTGAAGCACGTGGGGACAGCAGACTGGGATAGGGAGAAATTGAATACGTCCGTAAACACACTAGCCAGCTGGTCTGCGCATGCTCTGAGGACGAGGCTATGGATGCCGTCTGGGACGGCAGCCTTGCAAGGGTTAACGCTTAAATGTCTTCCTAACGTCGGCGACTGAGAAGGAGAGCCCACAGTCCACAAAGCGGGTAAAGAAGGTGTTTAGCTTGTCTGGAAGCAAGACGTCGGTGCGCACGACGTGGCTGTTTTTACTTTTGTAGTCCGTGATTGTCTATAGACCCTGCTTCATATGTCTCGTGTCTGAGCCATTGAATTGCGACTCATCTTTGTCTCTATACTGACATTTTGCCTGTTTGATCGCCTTACGTAGGGAATAACTACACTGTTTTTATTCTGCCATATTCCCAGTCACCTTGCCATGGTTGCGGCAGTCACCTTGCCATGGTATGGCAATTGCTCGGCCTCTGACCGCAAGGCACTACAGAGGGTAGTGTGTACGGCCCAGTACATCACTGGGTCTAAGCTGCCTGCCTGCCATCCAGGACCTCTACACCAGGCGGTGTCAGAGGAAGGCCCTAAAAATTGTCAAAGACCCCAGCCACAGACTGTTCTCTCTACTACCGCATAGCAAGCGGTACCAGAGTGCCAAGTCTAGGACAAAAATGCTTCTCAACAGTTTTTACCCCCAAGCCATAAGACTCCTGAACAGGTATCAAATGGCTACCTGGACTATTTGCATTGTGTGCCCCCCCAACCCCTCTTTTTACGCTGCTACTACTCTCTGTTTATCATATATGCATAGTCACTTTAACTATCCATTCATGTACATACTACCTCAATTGGGCCGACCAACCAGTGCTCCTGCACATTGGCTAACCGGGCTATCTGCATTGTGTTGGGTGAACAAAAGTTAATCACGAAACATACACCCCCGCCCTTCTTCCCAGAGAGATATTTATTCCTGTCTGCGCGATGAATTGAGAACCCAACTGGCTGTACGGACTCGGACAGTAAATCCCGAGAGAGCAATGTTCACGTGAAACAGAGTATGTTACAATCCCTTATGTCTCTCTGGAAGGAAATCCTCGCCCTCAGCTCATCAACTTTATTATCCAGAGACTGAACATTAGTGAGTAATATACTCGGAAGCGGTAAGTGGTGTGCGCGCCTCCTGAGTCGGACTAGAAGTCCACTCTGAGTACCTCTTCTGCACTGGCGATGTTTTGGGTCAGCCTCTGGAATTAGTTCAATTGCCTTGGGGGGGAACGGACAAAGGATCCGATTCGGGAAAGTCCTATTCCTTGTCGTAATGCTGGGGAGTTACCTTCACTCTGATATCCCAAAAGTTCTCCCCGGCTGTATGTAACACAAACAAATTGTTTGTTTAACACAAAAATTWAAAATTTAACAAACAACACATAAAAAAACATAATTCTGCAATGTTGTGTCATGACTCTGCTGGCTGAGGTTCCAAGGCCTCAGATCAGCTTGGCAAATTTGCTGACAATGACCAGACCCCTCTTACCTCTCACTGTACACAAACCTTCACCTGAATGCACTCTGGCGCAATTCTTTTTCCGCATACACTGACTAGACGCTAGCTAAGTTAATGTTGTTTTGTTCTTTTTGTTTTACTTTGCCTGCAAACACGCTGGATGATTCAGAATCAATTGAAGAGCTTGAACGATTCATTGACGAGAGATACTTACGAACTAAACATGTCGCTGGTTTCGGGGGATTCAAGCATTGTTAAGGACAACAAACTCAATCAACAAAACAAACCCAAGTTGGCCAAACGGTACCTACGATGGAACCAAACCATCCCCAAGCAAGAGGGCGCGAGTTGGGAGAGGTTTACGGATATGGATGTTGACTTGTTAAAATCCATCAATGAAAGGCTTGCCAAACTTAATATCTTGGATATATTACGAGAGGACATCAATGCATTATATGTCAGTCTAGAATTCAGCCAATGTCAGATTGATGATCTAAAGAATGAGAACACGGAGCAGAAAGGTACTGTAGACTCTATTCATGGCAAGGTGGAGMTGGTGCAAAGGGAGAACAAGCAACTTAACTTCTTATGGATAGGGGGCAGCATTTTCACGTTTGGATGAAAAGCGTGCCCAGAGTAAACGGCCTGCTACTCAGTCCCAGTTGCTAATATATGCATATTATTAGTAGATTTGGATAGAAAACACTCTGAAGTTTCTAAAACAGTTTGAGGTCTGCCAGCAGCCACGAGCTGGTCACGCGCATTCACATGAGAGGTAGCTCCCGTTCCATTTGCTTTTCTGAAGACAAAGGAATTCTCCGGTTGGAACATTATTGAAGATTTATGTTAAAAACATCCTAAAGATTGATTCTATACTTCCTTTCACATGTTTCTACAACCTGTAATATAACTTTTGGGACTTTTTGTCCGTACTTTCCGCTGGACTTGCACACGCGTCGTGAGTTTGGATTTGTTTACCAAACGCGCTAACAAAAGGAGGTATTTGGACATAAATTATGAACTTTATGGAACAAATCAAACATTTATTGTGGAACTGGGATTCCTGGGAGTGCATTCTGAGGAAGATCATCAAAGTGAATATTTATAATGCTATTTCTGACTTATGTTGACTCCAACATGGCGGATATCTTCTTGGGTTGTGTTGGTCTCTGAGCGCCGTACTCAGATTATTGCATGGTTTGGTTTTTCCGTAAAGTTTTTTTTAAATCTGACACAGCGGTTGCATTAAGGAGAAACACATCTTTAAATCTGTGAATAACACTTGTATCTTTTATCAATGTTTAGTATGAGTATTTCTGTGATTTGATGTGGCTCTGTGCAAATTCACGGGATGTTTTGGAGGCAAAGCCAAATGTAAACTGAGGTTTTTGGATATAAATATGAACTTGATCGAACAAAACATACATGTATTGTGTAACATATTGTCCCGGGAGTGTCAACTGATGAAGAATATCAAAGGTTAGTGATTCAATTTATCAATATTTCAGCTTTTTGTGACTCCTGTCTTTGGCTGGAAAAATGGCTGTGTTTTTCTGTGATTTTGCAGTGACCTAACAATCGTTTGTGGTGCTTTCGCTGTAAAGCCTATTTGAAATCGGACATTTGTGAGATTAACGACAATTTTATCGTTAAAATGTTGTCTAATACTTGTTTGTTTGAGAAAATTGAATTATGAGATTTCTGTTGATTGAATTTGGCACCCTGCAATTTCATTGGCTGTTGACGAGGGGTTCCGCTAGCGGAACGGGGTTCCGCAGTCCTAGACAGGTTAAACTTCTTCTTCTGTGGTGCCCCAAATTCCTAATGAGTTCATTGTTACATGACTAATTTAATTGGGTAACAATTAAACATAGTTAGTGGATTGAATAAATAAGTCATCACGATAATGAAAGTCACGACCGTTGCCTAGGGGCTAGAAGCACGGCTGCCCTCTCTATCGGCGCCATAGTTATAAATGTGAGCAGCGAGCTTACAAACTCAATCAAGAATTGGCTTGAATAATCTTTCTTTACTGAATGCCATTTTCAGTAGACTTATGCTTACTTCTGTTTCCCCACTATGCCCATTTTATCTATCCAGACCTACAGATTGAACATCAGAAGAATCCATGCAAATTGCATGCAGAGTGTCCATACAGACAGTATACAATACAGTCACTAAGGGCGTTTTCACACTGTTTTGAGCCATAGTTCGAATCAGAGTTAGATTATTTGTTATTTTTTTATTTGGTCCGGTTGGTTTCACATTGCCAAATGTCAAACAAACTAAAATGACTTAACGGAGATATAAAGTTATGATGCTGCGTTTTGCATTTAATCAAATTATCACAACCAACAATACTGCGCGACTCAGGTTCTTTCCTGTGTTTGGTCTGGACTGCAGAATGTGTTCTCACCTGCAGTGAACCAGACCATGGTAGGAATTGAATCAGACTGAGACCACCCATTTCAAGCTGTTAGATTCTGGGTGAAACTTGGTTAAGCTTCTCTTGTGTCCGTGAGTTATTTACTCTGAAAATTAGAACCTAACAGATGGCGCTGCGAGCAGGGATCACCACGATTTGTAGTCAAACCAAAGAGGCCAGATCAGTGGAGCAGGAGCTGGCAACAAACAAGGTAGGCAAAAAACTATACCTGTTTCCACTCATTTTGACATCTTGGGGAGATGAGAATTGTAGGCTGAATAATTATAGGATATGGACCTGGAGAGCCTGAGTATAATTCGGTAGGCCCATTGTGTAACGAACGGTCATAGCTTTGTGGTAGATGGTAAGTCCCGGGAAGGTAAACCCGAACAGGTTGGTACATGTAGGGTAAGTCCTAGGGGGTAAATCCCAATTGGGTTAGTTCATGTGACTACTATAAGAATAGGGTGAGTCCCGGAAGGTAAACCCATGCAGGCTGGAACCTGCGAAGGGTAAGTCCTAGGAGGTAAATTATGGGTGGTGTTGGTTCCCTGCTAAACCTATAACGAGAGGGTGGAAGCCCAGTCGCAGTGGCCGTGAGAGTGCAGGGTGTGAGTGTGTGTGTGAAAGAGAGGTTTGTTTAATGCCCTGTTGGGGTAGTGAACCATGACAGATTATGTGGAAATAGGAAGACAAGTGTGAGTAATTTTGGTAATGTGGGTTATCAATTATAGTGATATGAGGAAGTACTGGAATAAGACATTAAGTGATCCGTATTCTCCAGTAATACATTTGCATAAAAATATAATTATAATTAATACTTTTGGCTTGCTGATTAAATGTAGCATAGTGAATGCTAACGAAATGTACACTTTCTTTTCCAAAAGAGGGAGTTTCATTACTTCTCGTTGGAATGTCCCCGGAGACTGTGGGCTTTGGGGAGAGCAGTTAGTGATATTAAGCAGTTTTTAGTGTAAAAGTATCTGGATTAGGCCAAAAATGGAGTTCCAGACAAGTGATGCACGTTCATGTGTGTTCCGGACCTACGGTTCACCAGCACACACACACCATTTGCTGGTTACGAATATGCGTTAGTGGTGTTGATACTGTGGGATTTATTTTGGATGGGGTCTTTTCAATTCAGTTTTAAATTGGGTATGCAGAAGGATGGAAATATTTGAAATGGTAATTATAACCTCTTGAAGCTAGGGGGCAAAATTTTTATGTTTGGAAAAATAATGTTCCCATTGTAAGCTGCCTATTTCTCWGGTCCAGATGCTAGAATATGCATATAATTGACAGAGTAGGATAGAAAACACTCTAAAGTTTCCAAAACTGTCAAAAATATTGTCTGTGAGTATAACAGAACTGATTTTGCAGGCGAAAACCTGAGAAAATCCAACCCGGAAGTGACTTCTATTTTGAAAAATCCCTGCCTATCCTCCATTTAATGGGATATCAACCAGATTCCTTTTCCTGTGGCTTCCTCGGGGTGTGAACAGTCTTTAGACATAGTTTCAAGCTTTTATTTTGAAAAATGAGTGAGATTTATCAAAGCGCGTCAGTGGATAGACGGATGTCCCTCCATTAGTTCTTGCGCGCGACATGGTTGCTCGACATTTTCTTTCTCTCCAGTATTGAATAGTTTACAGTCCGGTTGAAATATTATCAATTATTGATGTTAAAAACAACCTGAGGATTGATTATTAAAAACGTTTGACATGTTTCTACGACCTTTACGGATACTATATGGAATTTTCGTCAAGGCTTGATGACTTGCCTAAGGCTGTGGAATACTGAACATAACGCACCATACAAATGGAGGTATTTTGATATAAAAAAAATCTTTATCGAACAAAAGGAACATTTATTGTGTAACTGGGAGTCTCGTGAGTGCAAACATCTGAAGATCATCAAAGGTAAGCGATTCATTTTATTGCTTTTCTGGCTTTCGTGACCAATCTACATGGCTGCTACGTGTTCTTAATGTCTAGTGATCGATAAACTCAAACGCTTGGATTGCTTTCCCTGTAAAGCATATTTTCAAAATCTGACACGATAGGTGGATTAACAACAAGCTAAGCTGTGTTTTGGTATATTTCACTTGTGATTTCATGAAAATAAATATTTTTAGTTTTTTTWTTTWWATTTGGCGCTCTGCAATTCAGCGGTTGTTTACGAAAATGATCCCGCTAAAGGGATCCGTGCGTCAAGAAGTTAAATGGTTTTGGAAGGTCAGGGAAAGAAAAGGGAGAGGAAATATTTTAATGGTGTCGAATGCCCTGTATCTTGACTTTCTGGAACAAGTGGGATTTCATTATAAAATGAATGAGAAACACCAGTCTCTATTCAAAGTGTACCATTACTTTATGATATATTATTATTTCCGTAGGGAGTTATAAAGAGTTGTAATTCTAAGTTGATTAGTTATTCGAATTTGTTTATTTTTTATTTAACATGTTTTTGAATCATGTGTCTGAGGGGAAAATTACCAGTTCCCTGGGGGTCATGGTTTTTGGGTAAATATGCAAAGGTTCTTTGTTCAGTCTGCATATAGAAGGGAAATATATGTTAATAAGGATGACAGTTACTCCAAACGGATTGTGATATACAGTGAGCACCATAATTCATTGGACAGTGACCATTTTTTTGTTATTTTGGTTCTGTACTCTAGCACTTTGAGTTTGAAAGGATACAATGACAATGAGGGTGAAGTGCAGACTGTCAGCTTTCATTTGAGGGTATTTTCATACATATCGGATGAACCGTTTAGAAATGACAACACCTTTTGTACATGGGTCCCCCCATTTTAAGGTACTACAAGTATTTATTGAATTGGCTTCACAGATGTGTGTTAGGCAGGTGTATTCATTTGTGTCGTTAGTGAATGCAGGAGAGCTGTTGATGAATAGTATTGATTCTAGAATTTGCTATTGCCTTTGGAGGTTGTTGTTGGGGTGTGAGAACATGACAGCAGTGTCGATGCAAATMAAGCTGGCTGTCATAAGGCTCAGAAATGAAAATCAATCAATCAGGAACATTGCAAAAACCCTAGGCATGCCCAAGTCAACAGTTTGGTTCATCATTAACAAGAAAAAAACAACCGGTGAACTCAATTATGTCAAAAGACCCGGTAGACTGAGGAAGACCACTGTAGTGGATGACCGGAGAATACTCTCTATGGTGAAGAAAACCCCCCTGACAACAGCCCAACAGATATAAAACACTCTCCTGGATGCAGGTGTAGATGTGTCAAAGTCTACCATATGTAGAAGACTACACCAGCAGGACTACAGAGGGTACACTACAAGATGCAAACCACTGATAAGCCTGAAGAACAGAAAGGCGAGATTACAGTTTGCTAAAAAGCACCTAAAAGAGCCTCAAGAGTTCTGGAAAAAAAAGTATTGTGGACAGACGAGACAACGATTAACATGTAGCAGAGTGATGGAAAGTGTGAAAAAAAAAGAAGACATGCCCATGATCCAAAGCATACCACCTCATCCGTGAAACATGGTGGAGGGGGTGTTATGGCTTGGGCCTGTATGGCTGCCAGTGGAACAGGCTCACTTGTCTTCATCGATGATGTGACTGCAGACAGAAGTAGAATAATAAATTCTGAAGTCTACAGAAATATTTTATCTGTTCAAATAAAAACAAATGCCTCCAAACTCATTGGACGGCACTTCATCATGCAACAAGACAATGACCCTAAACATACTGCTAGAGCAACGAAGGGGTTTTTGATAGCCAAAAAGTGGAAAATCCTTCACTGGCCGAGTCAATCACCGGATCTGAATCCAATTGAACATACATTTTACATGCTGAAGAGGAGACTGAAGGCAATAAGTCCCCGAAACAAGCAGGAACTGAAGAGGGCTGCAGTACAGGCCTGGCAGAGCATCACCAGGGAAGATACCCAGCGTCTGGTGATGTCGATGCATTGCAGACTTCAAGCAGTCATTGCATGCAAAGGATATGCGACCAAATATTAACAATGATTACCATATTCTACATTATGTTAAACTGTCCAATGTTTTTTGATGCCCGAAAATGGGGGGGACTATGTACAAAAGCTTCTATAATTTCTAAACGGTTCATCCGATATGTATGAAAATACCCTCAAATTACAGCTGACAGTCTGCACTTCACCCGCATTGTCTCCTTTCAAACTTAAAGTGCTAGAGTACAGAACCAAAATAACAAATAAATGGTCACTGTCCAATGAATTATGATGCTCACTGTATGTATTGCTGATTTCATTTTGTTTCGATACAAATTTCACAAGATTGAGATACTGATCTTTCATTACCAGGCCACTCGTGACAGGAAAACAGGGACAAAGTGGGGCTGTAATGAGATGAGTTATTACCGGCAATAAAAGGTTTAGTTTATAAATGTATGTTCTAACAGGATGATGTGTGCTAAATTGAGAASCTGGAATTCGAGTCCTATACTCAAAGTAAGCAGTAAGGACTGTCATTCTAAATTTGGGTTGGTTAATTTATAAACAGTTTTTAGTTATGATTTGGATACAACGAGAGAGAGTTGCTATAGAACGTGAGGGGTGGGGGCGCTGTTAAAATGTATTGGCCAAGGGAGGCTCCAGAAATCTCATCTCCAAGTGTCCTTCGACAGGGAGGTTGTTTGTTAGAGAAATCACTGGATGATCGCTTGGGTCAACCATGAAGGTTTTCTTTTTACGTTCTGTGTTGTTTTACCATGTAATCAGAATTATGTTAGTCGCATCAATGGTTATTAAGTTATTAAACATGTACTTATTTTCTCTTTCCTTTTCAAGTCAATATGTTTTTAGGTTTCGTGGAACATAAGAGTGATCATTGTTCCAGAGGAGGGACTGATGTATATTGACTAATTMATTTTATAACTGAAGAAGTGCATTAGGAGTTGTGACTAGTGTGTAATGGGTTAGATGGAATTATGTGTGCAAATGTATCTGTAGCAGTAGGCGAGGTGTTTGAGACAGAATATTTACATAGGGCTGTTAAGTGGGATGGAACGTGACTGCAGTGATGATCTGTGGGGGCTCATAAATTAAGGTTGTGATGATAGAGGAGTATCATTCCCAGAGAGTGTATATTGTTACAGGAGATAGCTCATAGGAGAGGGAGGACAGCTAACTATACACAATATAGGGATTTAATGAAGTTAAATTGAACATTACACATAGTAACTAGTAACTGGGAGACCGACAAGAGTACAGGGGAGGCTGTTATTCAAATGTCACAAATTAGTGATCTTTCCATAACAGGAGAGTCTATGTTGTCAGGAAATGACCCATGTGTTGCAGTGTGTATATCCTCAGGTGAAAGCAGAGATAACCAAGGGCACGGGCTGAATTCTGGAGATTGAGTGTACGTGAAGATACACCAGGCGGGGGTGTTGGGACAGCGTTGGTCTGGTCCACACACACTACTCCTTACAGCACCTGCAGCGGTAAAGATCGTCATGTCTCTCCTCAGTGGGTGCATAGTTCTTACATGAAGTGAGGTCCAGTTGCATAATTGGTGGGCTTGAAGACACCATGACAGAGGAAGCAGAGCGAAAGAGAGAGAGTCTAGATTCCACTGTAAGACATGCAGATGGGTCTGGGAGTTACTTTAAACATCATAGTTGAGTTGGGTTAGCTGCTTTATTGGTTAACCTCACTAGGGTATGTGGGATGGTGGCATCCCACCTCGTCAACAGGCTGTGAAACTGCAGGGCGCCAAATTCAAAACAGAAATCCCATAATTAAAATTCCTCAAACATACAAGTATTTTACACCATTTTAAAGATACACTTGTTGTAAATCCAGCCAGTGTCCGATTTCAAAAAGGCTTTATGACGAAAGCAAACCAAACGATTATGTTAGGTCAGAGCCAAGTCACAGAAAAACACAGCCATTTTTCCAGCCAAAGAGAGGAAAAAGCAGAATAAAGAAAAAATMAATCACTAACCTTTGATGATCTTCATCAGATGACACTCTTAGGACTTCATGTTACACAATACATGTATGTTTTGTTCGGTAAAGTTAATATTTATATCCAAAAATCTGAGTTTACATTGACGCGTTATGTTCAGTAGTTCCAAAACATCCGGTGATTTTGTAGAGAGCGACATCAATTTATAGAAATACTCATAATAAACATTGATAAAAGATACAACTGTTATGCATGGAATTTTAGATCCACTTCTCCTTAATGCAACCGCTGTGTCAGATTTCAAAAAAACTTTACGGAAAAAGCAAACAATGCAATAATCTGAGTACGGTGCTCAGATGACAAATCAAGCCAAACAGATATGTTGGAGTCAACAGAAGTCAGAAYTAACATTATAAATATTCACTTACCTTTGATAATCTTCATCAGAATGCACTCCCAGGAATCCCAGTTCTACAATAAATGTTTGTTTTGTTCGATAATGTCCATAATTTATGTTCAAATACCTCGTTGTTCGAGCGTTCAGTACACAATCCAAACTCACGATGAGCGTGCAAGTCCAGCGGAAAGTACGGACGGAAAGTCCAAAAAGTTATATTACAGTCCGTAGAAACATGTCAAACGAAGTATAGAATCAATCTTTAGGATGTTTTTAACATAAATCTTCAATAATGTTCCAACCGGAGAATTCCTTTGTCTYTAGAATTGCAATGGAYCAGAGCTCGCTCTCACGTGAACYCGCGAGACTGAGCTCGTGGCTCTCTGGCAGACCTCTGACTCATTCCCCTCTCATTCGCCCCCACTTCACAGTAGAAGCATCAAACAAGGTTCTAAAGACTGTTGACATCTAGTGGAAGCCTTAGGAAGTGCAATATGACCCCATAGACACTGTGTATTCGATAAGCCAAGAGTTGAAAAACTACTAACCTCAGATTTCCCACTTCCTGGTTGGATTTTTTCTCCGGTTTTTGCCTGCCATATGAGTTCTGTTATACTCACAGACATCATTCAAACAGTTTTAGAAACTTCAGAGTGTTTTCTATCCAAATCTACTAATTATATGCATATTCTAGCTTTTATGGCTGAGTAGCAGGCAGATTAATTTGGACACGCTTTTCATCCAAAATTCCCAATGCTGCCCCCTACCCTAGTAAAGTTAATGCATTATATGAAAGAGGATAGATGTTGGGGTATTGTACTCTAAACAACATTTTGAGATGGAAATAAAATTGTGTGTAGTTTGATCATAGAACAGAGGCCATAAGTCTCTGAGTTTGTAAACCTCACGGTGAATGTTTTATTGTTCGTTCATTTATAATCATGTTTTATCTTTTAGTTTTTTTTAAATTCATGTTTGTTAATTTATAATCAATTTCCAAGTTTATGTAAGTTGAACATTAGGCAGCTATTGTTACATACGGGGGACTGTTAGATTCTGGGTGAAACTTGGTTAAGCTTCTCTAGTGTCCGTAAGTTATTTACTCTGAATATTAGAACCTAACAAAGCGAAACACAGCGCCTTGTTTAGTGCTCTCTGGAGTGTGGATAGAGTGTTCKCAGTAGTCGAAACAAACCAAACAAAGCGGGTAAAAGCACCAGAGTTTGGAAAAAACACTCCAAACCAATTTGAAGTGAAAGCCCCCAAATGTTGTAGACGTTAGTAACCTGAAACAAGTAGTTCATGCACGAAAACCCACAAATGTCGCTGAGTTAACTTCATATGGCTGCAGTCCCGTTAACGGGATCGATATGACAACAGCCAGTCAAAGTGCAGGGCGCCAAATTCAAAAAACAGAAATCTCATAATTAAAATCCCTCAGACATTCATGTGTCTTARATCATTTTAAAGGTAATCTTGTTGTTAATCCCACCAAAGTGTCCGATTTCAAATAGGCTTTTCAGCGAAAGCACTACACACGATTATGTTAGGTCACCACAAAACCACAATAACCACAGCCATTTTTTTCAGCTAAAGATAGCTTTCACAAAAACCAGAATAGAGATAAAATTAATCACTAACCTTCGATTATTTTCATCAGATGACACTCATAGGACTTCATGTTACACAATACATGCATGTTTTGTTTGATTTAGTTCATATTTATATAAAAAAATCTGATTTATATTGAGGCGTTAGATTCACTAGTTGCAAAAACATCAAGTGACTTTGCATAGCCACATTGTTTCAACAGAAATACTCAACATAAATATAAATGATATACAAGTAATACACATAGAATTATAGATATACCTCTCCTTAATGCAACCGCTGTGTCAGATTTCAAAAAAACTTAACGGAAATATAAACCATGCAATAATCTGAGACGGAGCTCAGATGATTAGCCAAATTAGCCACCATGTTGGACTCAACAGAAACCAGAAAATACATGATAAATGTTTCCTTACCTTTGATGAATTCATCAGAATGCAGTCCTAGGAATCCCAGTCCACAATAAATGCTTGATTGGTTCGTTAACTTCTCACGAGTCACCATCCCGGATCCGGGAGCACCCTCATCAGTAAAAAAGCTGACTAGCATAGCCTAGCATAGCGCCACAAGTAAATACTAGCATCTAAATATCATGAAATCACAAGTCCAAGACACCAGATGAAAGATACACATCTTGTGAATCCAGCCATCATTTCCGATTTTTWAAATGTTTTACAGCYAAAACACAATATGTATTTCTATTAGCTAACCACYATAGCAAAAGACTCAACCGCATATTTTCACAATTTTTTTACCGCATAGGTAGCTATCACAAATTCGACCAAATAAAGATATAAATAGTCACTAACCAAGAAACAACTTCATCAGATGACAGTCTTATAACATTTTTATTGTATAGCATATGTTTTGTTCGAAAAATGTGCATATTTCAGGTATAAATCATAGTTTTACATTGCAGCCACCATCACAAATCTAACCAAAGCAGCTAGAATAACTACAGAGACCAACGTGAAATACCTAAATACTCGTCATAAAACATTTATGAAAAATACATGGTGTACAGCAAATGAAAGACAAACATCTTGTGAATCCAGCCAATATTTCAGATTTTTTAAGTGTTTTACAGCGAAAACACAATATAGCATTATATTAGCTTACTACAATAGCCTACCACACAACCGCATTCATTCAACGCAACGTTAGCGATAGCGAATAAACCAGCAAAAGATATACATTTRTTCACTAACCTTCACAATCTTCATCAGATGACAGTCCTATAACATCATATTARACAATACATATATYGTTTGTTCGAAAWTGTGRATATTTAYCGGTACAAATCGTGGTTTTACAATGTGAATACGTAGTCAAAATACAGAAATATTGTCCGGAGAAATCTTGGAGAGGCACCTAATCTAATCAAATAACTAATCATAAACTTTACTAAAAAATACATGTTGGACAGCAAATGAAAGATACACTAGTTCTTAATGCAACCGCTGTGTTAGATTTTTWWAAAATAACTTTAGTACGACATACAGCTTACGTTATAGCGAGACAGCGCCCAAAATCAATGCGGAAAATACGTCTAAACATTTTCGACAGAAATACGAAATAACATCATAAATGGTTCCTACTATTTGATGAGCTTCCATCAGAATCTTGTACAAGGTGTCCTTTGTCCAGAATAATCGTTGTTCGGTTGTAGAATGTCTTCTTCAACTGTCGAAATAGCAACCAAAGYTGGACACTCCTGCGCCACATGGSTAACTCACCATAACGCAAAACAAAGAAAATTCGGAATTGTCTTTGTATTGCGTTATGAACGGTTGGACACCTGCGCAACATAGCTAATGTTAGCTGCTACTTCCAAAGATGAAGAGGACATTCTACAGCCGAGCAACGATTATTATGGAGAAAGGACAACTTGCCCAAGATTCTGATGGGAGCTCATCAAAAAGTAAGAAGTCTTTATGCTGTTAATTCGTATTTATGTTGAAAAATGTYAAACAATAATTCCGCCATTAATTTCGGCACGGTCTCGCTGTAACGCACGCTGTATGTCTAGTAACGTTAATTTTAAAAATCTAACACAGCGGTTGCATTAAGAACTAATGTATCTTTAATTTGCTGTCCAACCTGTATTTTTTWGTCAAGTGTATTGATTAGTTATCGATTAGATTAGGTGCCTCTCCAAGATGGCGCCGGACAGATTGCTTGACGTTTGGCTACCTATTCACATTGTATAACCACGATTTGTGCCACTAAATATGCACATTTTCGAACAAACCCTATATGCATTGTGTAATATGATGTTACAGGACTGTCATCTGATGAATTTTGTCCAGGTTAGTGAAAAAATGTATATCTTTTGCTGGTTTATTCGCTATCGCTAACTTTGCCTTGACTGAATGGGGTTGTGTGGTAGGCTATTGTAGTAAGCTAATATAATGCTATATTGTGTTTTCGCTGTAAAACACTTAAAAAAATCGGAAATATTGGCTGGATTCACAAGATCTTTGTCTTTCATTTGCTGTACACCATTGATTTTTCAGAAATGTTTTATGACGAGTATTTAGGTATTGCACGTTGGTGTCTGTAATTACTCTGGCTGCTTCCGTGCTATTTCTGACGGTAGCTGTTATTGTAGCTGCAATGTAAAACTGATTTATAGCTCAAATATGCACATTTTTCGAACAAAACATAGATTTATTGTATAACATGTTATAAGACTGTCATCTGATGAAGTTGTTTCTTGGTTAGTTTGGTTGGTTCTTGGTTAGTTAGGTTGGCTTTGTGCATGCTACCTGTGCTGTGAAAAATGTCTGTCCTTTTTTTGTATTTGGTGGTGAGCTAACATAAATATATGTGGTGTTTTCGCTGTAAAACATTTTAAAAATCGGACATGTTGGCTGGATTCACAAGATGTGTATCTTTCAAATGCTGTATTGGACTTGTTAATGTGTGAAAGTTAAATATTTCAAATAAATATATTTTGAATTTCGCGCTCTGCCTTTTCAGTGGAATGTGGGAGGAGTTCCGCCTGCGGAACCCCAGAGCCAGACAGGTTAAAAGACCCGGCTCATCAGGAGGTATGAGTACGCTGATGGGCATTACAGAGAATGTCCAGTCTCCGCTTACTAGTACCCCTCTCCATGCCATCCTGCTGTGGGGTGACCGAACCAAATCTCTCCTGGTACTCATTGACTCCGAGGCCAACAAGAGTTTTATGGACGCTACCCTGGTGTCTGAGCTGGGAATCCCCACTCAACCCCTCACATTCCCATGGACGTCAGAGTACTGGATGGGCGTTCGATTGGCAGAGTCACCCACAACACGGTTCCTACCAACCTGCGAGTGTCAGGCAAACACAGCGAGTTGATCCAGTTGATCCCTCAGGTACCTGTTGAGTTTGGGTTGTCATGGCTCCAGAGACACAATCCCCTTGTTGACTGGACTGTGGGTTCAATCAAGGATTGGAGCCCTTTCTGCCATGCTCATTGACTGAAGCCGGCACAGCCTACCCCGGGACATCTTCCTGCGGGCTTGGGAAAAGCCCCGGACCTCACAGAATACCAGAACCTCCGGGAGGTTTCCAGCAAGGCCCATGCCACCTTGCTTCCTCCGTATCGCTCCTATGACTGTGCCATTGACCTTCTCCCAGGCACTTCTCACACCACCTTGTAGGCGGCTTTATTCCCTGTCGGGTCCGGAGACCAAGGCATCGACTGGGGCCTGAATAACATAACTGTTAACCTTTCTGAACCACCTATCCCGGATCCGGGATAATTGCCATCAGAAACGCTGAATAGCATAGCGTAGTATAGCGCCACAGGTAAATAATATTACTAGAAAATATATTCATGAAATCACAAGTGCAATATTGCAAAACACAGCCTAGCCTTTTGTTAATCCATCTGTCGTCTCAGYTTTTGAAATTATGCTTTACAGTGAAAGCAATACAAGCGTTTGTGTAAGTTTATCGATCGCTTGACAAAACAATAAGTACACCTAGCATCAGGTAACTTGGTCACGAAAATCAGAAAAGCAATCAAATTAATCGTTTACCTTTGATGATCTTCGGATGTTTTCACTCACGAGACTCCTAGTTAGACAACAAATGTTCCTTTTGTTCCATAAAGATATTTTTTATATCCAAATACCTCCGTTAGTTTGATGCGTTATGCCCAGGAATCCACCGGAAATAGCGGTCACGACAACGCCGACAAGAATTCCAAATTATATCCATAATGTCCACAGAAACATGTCAAACGTTTTTTATAATCCATCCTCAGGGTGTTTTTCAAATATCTATTCGATAATATATCAACCGGGACAGTTGGCTTTTCACTAGGACCGGGAGTAACAATGGCTGCCTTTCCCTTTTGCACACAACTCACTCTGAGAGCCCCCACCTATCCACTTACGCAATGTGGTCGTTCACGCTCATTCTTTAAAATAAAAGCCTGAAACTATGTCTAAAGGCTGTTGACACCTTAGGGAAGCCATAGAAAAAGAAGTCTGGTTGATATCCCTTTATATGGGRAATAGGGATGCATAGGAACAGAGAGGTTTCAAGAACAGGGGCACTTCCTGATTGGATTTTCCTCGGGTTTTAGCCTGCAATATCAGTTCTGTTTAACTCATAGACAACATTTTTACAGTTTTGGAAACTTCAGAGTGTTTTCTATCCTAATCTGACAATTATATGCATATTCTAGTTTCGGGGGCTGAGAAATAGGCAGTTTCAAATGGGTACGTTTTTTGGACAAAAACGAAAATACCGCCCCCTAGTCTTAAGTTAAAAAACGTGACCCGCTAACACTCATCGCCTCGGCTTTTGAGCCTGTCCAGGGGCTACCATCTTCTCCAAGTTGGACCTCCAGAACGCCTACCATCTGGTACGGACACAGAAAGGGGACGAGTGGAAGACTGCCTTTAACACGGCTAGCAGGCACTACGAATACCTGGTGATGCCATTCAGACTGACCAACGCTACTGCTGTGTTCCGGGCCCTGGTTAACAACGTTCTCTGTGATATGTTGAATCGGTTCATGTTCGTCTACCTCGATGACATCCTTGTTATTTCCCGCTTGGCTCGAGAAACGTTCATCCAGTGTTACAGCACCCTGGCTTCCCCCCTTTCAGCATTCTCCATTCCCAAGGTCCCATTCACGTGGTCTTCAGCTGCAGACCGGGCATTCTTGGACCTCAAGCACCAATTCACTACCGCCCCCATCCTAATCCATCCTGGCAGTTCGTGGTGGATGTCGTTGCCTCGGACGTCGGAGTGGGGTAGAATATCTCCACACCGCCAAGCGCCTCAACTCAAGGCAAGCTCGATGGGCCCTGCTTTTCAATCGATTCAACTTCACCCTGTCCTTCCACCTGGGGTCCAAGAATATGAACACGGATGCACTTTAATGTCTCTATAGGATCAGACAGTATTCAAGTTTCTATAGTTTCTGTTTTCTAGTCCTCCCYGTTTTGACCATTCTGCCTGCCCTGACCCTGAGCTTGCCTGGCATTCTGTAACTTTCCGACACTGCCCTGGATTACTGACCTCTGCCTGCCCTGACCCTGAGCCTGCCTGCAGTTCTGTACCTTACTGACGCTTCCCTAGATTACTGACCTCTGCCTGCCCTTGACCTGTCATTTGCCTTCCCCCTGTTTTGTAAATAAACAGTCGTGTTTCGAACTGTCTGCATCTGGGTCTTATACTGAGTCCTGATAGAATCAGTGTTTTATAATGAATGAAAGACATGCACGCAGTTCTCTGTTTGTTGCTTGGTCCTATAGAGATTGTGCAAAGCTACAGTCCTCAAAGGCTACATAGTCTAGTCTCCAACAAATCTAGCTATCATAAATACTGTCTGATCCTATAGACATTATGATACAGTAACTGAGAACAGTATAATGGGTGGTTAGTTTCATCCTTACATTTAAGTCAGAGAAAGGCTCAGGCTCTATAGCTAATCAATAACACTAATAGCTAAATTCAGTGCCAGGGACAGATAAAAGAACCAGCAATATTTAAGTTCTCTGTTTGTTGCCTGTTTGTTGCGTAATCCTATAGATATTGTGCAGGGATGCAAAACTGCAGAGGGTGAGATAGGTGGTTAGTTTCCATCCTTTTTTTTAGGTGTGATGTCATCACTTCCAGCTGTTTTTATCGACACAATATAGATAAATGGGAACGCACCGTAGCAGGTCACATCTATTTTCTATGCAAACTTTCTAAATGTTGACAACAAAAAAAATCACTGGACTACCAGCTCAAGTCAGTGCCAGAAACCAACAGTGGTTGGTCTGTTGGTCTATAGCCTGAAGCTGTAGCAGGACCAGTAACACACACACACTTTGATTAAATGGACAGGTATCCCTGGGGTGCTTTTATGCACTCAAACTTCCTTAAATCCTGGCGTGACTGAAACACACACAGACACACACATCCCTCCTGAGCAATAGGGTGATTCAGGAGCTAAATATACACCACAGAGGCTAGAGGACGAGATTAGTAAAACCACCGCTGGTATAGCTGCTCAGTTAGAGAGAACACACACTAATACTGCATCCCAAATGTCACCCTATTCAGCCAGGTCGCTCAAGATTCACTTCCAAAGTGGACGTTCATCCATGTCCCGAGTGAGTCAAAACCCACCATTATGAGCGCTATTACCATTAAGTAGGCTTGGGTTTAGCTAGAGCGTTGTGGACAGGGACGGTAGATGGGTGTAAGCTATGAGCTCCGGCTCCGAGGGTCGTGGGTTCTAATGATGCGTGGGTTGCCTAACTGTACGCACGGCAAATAGCCTACTTGGTCTCCGGACCGAGCAGAAAAAGTATCCACAGAGGTAAAAATAACTATGTCTGTTTAATTCTAAAAGAGCTGGAAAATATAGTTGAAAATAAAGAAAAGGGAGGGCCAGAAAAGTAATGTTAGGGAAAGATTTGGCGAAGTGGTAAAAGAGGATGATAGCAGTGTGATCATTGTGAGGCCCTATACAAAATATATATTTTTATATTAAGTTTTATTTATATATAATATGCAGATAGACAGATTAACCCTTTCACACGTACCATCACACGGGTGTGATCGTTCTACAGTGGTCCCTGAAGCGTACGATCACACCCGTGTGATTAGAACGCTTATTTAGACCGGCCAGTTTCGAATGACGCAACAATCAGCATTTGAGCTGGCCACACTTTTTTCAGAAACTATTTACACAAACACAGTCCTTACAAAGTTATGTCCAGAATGTGAGCAGTTTATTTTTGGATGCAATGTTCAGATATTCACAAAAGTATCTATAGCATAACACAATCATCCTAACCGGAAAAATGTAGGCTACATTTGTCCTAGAGCTAACTGAGGAAAGATTGACGCAACACAAGCAGTCATATTTTCTAACTCTCGGCTGACATAAACTACAGTATGAATTAGCTAATAGCAATACTATGTATAATTAATCACATCACGGGTGAGCTCACCATTCATCACAATAATTGAGTAAAACACTTTCTAGAAATCGAAAGTAATCCGACAATTCGTTTCAGCACCATGCTTTTTTGCCTCACAGAAACCAAAGATAATAGAAGACAAGATGAGTTTGGTCTGTTTATAGTATGCATGTTGAAGGGGTGTGTCATCTACCATCTTTCACATCCCACCATTCACTTCCTGAAGTTCTCAAAATGAGTGAACCCTTACTCACCTCATTTTGTTATTGCATTACTTGAAACCCAGAATGCATTGTATGTCAACAAACATGGCTCCATACATAGTTTGAATTATCTTAGCTCATCATAATCAGTACAACCTTCAAAAAAGTATGTTGCACACATACTATGTGCCCATTACAATCTATGCAAGAATTGGAATGCATGATTTATCACCGGTAATTGAAAAACATGTGAATAAAACAGTAAATATATCCATAATTACCACACAAAATCAAATGTATTTATATAGCCCTTCTATCATCAGCTGATATCTCAAAGTGCTGTACAGAAACCCAGCCTAAAACCCCAAACAGCAAGCAATGCAGGTGTAGAAGCACGGTGGCTAGGAAAAACTCCCTAGAAAGGCCAAAACCTAGAGAGTGAGCTAAGCTGTAGCATTAGCAATGTCTTTCAAAAGAAGACAACTCACAAGATGTGGAAATTCTGGAGATTTAAAAAAATTCTGACAATGAGTCTGAAAGTCAGGAATCAAATTCTGACACTGAAAGTGAGGAGCTGCCCCCCAGCCATTGAGAACACTGAATCTGAGGACCCCGTGTCCACTGACAAAGTCCCAGTTCCCTTTGAAGATGCTGGTGGTGATGGAGGCAGACCGATAGTGGATGAAGTACAGGATTTCTGTGGTAGCTGGAAGGCTGCCAGCCATTTCACGCCTCCTGGCCCTGCTGTTTGCTTTGATGAGTCCCAGTCTGGAGTGCAACACCCCTTGGCATTTCCATCTGAGGCAGAGTGCTTCGAGTTGTCTCTGACAGAGGAGCTGGTGGGAGACATAGCAGAGACCAACCGCTATGCCTTGGAGCTACAGGAGAAGAGAGAGCCAGGGTATACCTTCCTGGTGACAGTCCTTCTCATGGGGATAGTAAAGAAGAACTCCCTAAGAGAATACTGGAGCATAGATCCTATGTTTGCAACTCCCTTCTTTGCCACCCTCTTTTCCGAAGACTGCTTCCTAGCTCTGCTGCAATGACTGCATTTCATCAACAATGCTAGTGCCATCCTAAATGACCCGTTATACAAAATAAGAAATGTCAACAGCTGGCAGTAAAGTGGCATGACAAACGAGACATCCATGTCCTCTCTACTGTTCATACAGTAACCATGTCGGCCCCAGGGAAGGTGGACCACCTAACGGAAGAGAGAAAAATCAAACCAGACTGCGTGCTTGACTATATCCTCAAAATGGGGGCAGTGGATAAGGCGGACATGATGAACAGGTTTGTGGAATGCACTCAGAAAACGAAAAAGTGTTATAAGAAGATATTTTTCTATTTTTCCAGGGTAGCTTCAAAAWACAACAAGCCAATACTTCTCTGATGCAATTAGCATTGTTTTACAGAGCTAATAGTAGAATYTAGCTAGCTACATAAGCACTTGAATATAATTGAATATAATATAACACCATAAAGGTTATGAAATGAGTAACGTTACCTCGCGTTTCCGTGGTTATAAGGAACATACAGAAATATATTATGCTCCATACACACTGTGAGCTACAGTAGAAACGATATAACACGACATGCAGAAACTATTATAACGTAATAAGGCACTTACTTTGATAGAAACGCACACATTTTCAAAGTTATTATTGGTAATGAAAACAACTATGACTGCGATGCAGGCAACAGTCGGATAATGTGAACACGTGTGTGCAGGACGGGAGATGAGAAAACGTCTGCAGACTTGAACTGCACAAACAATTGGGAAGTGTTTGGGGAATTTTGTCCGGGTCAGAAATGTCCAAAAAAATGAATTGGTCCCCAAAAMAAAAAATGATTACTTTTATGTGAATGAACACACCTCAATTCAAACTGTTAGAAAATAATTTGAAATTGAAAAATTGAAAACAGCCTAAAAATAAAAACAGGCTGCGTGCCTTGGTTTGAGGACAGAGCAGATTAAATGTACTGTTGCGTAACAATCACATTCTGGAATGGAGAGAACGTTCTAACATCACGTGCATAAAAAAACTATTTGGAACTCACGCACGAAAGGGTTAAAAGTACATTTACAGTTGAAGTCGGAAGTTTACATACACTTATGCTGGAGTCATTAAAACTCGATTTACCCACTCCACAAATATCTTGTTCACAAACTATCGTTTTGGCAAGTCGGTTAGGACCTTGTGCATGACACAAGTAKATTTTCAAAAAATTGTTTACAGACAGATTACTTCACTTATCACAATTCCAGTGGGTTAGAAGTTTACATACACTAAGTTGACTCTGCCATTAAAAAGCTTGGACAATTTCAGAAAATTATGTCATGGCTTTAGAAGCTTCTGATAGGCTAATTGACATAATTTGAGTCAATTGGAGTTGTAGCTGTGGATGTATTTCAAGGCCTACCTTCAAACTCAGTGCCTGTTTGCTTGACATCATGGGAAAATCAAAAGATATCAGCCAAGACCTCAGAAAAACAATTGTAGCCCTCCACAAGTCTGGTTCATCCTTGGGGGCAATTTCCAAACACCTGAAGGTACCACGTTCATCTGTACAAAAAATAGTACGCAAGTATAAACACCATGGCACCACGCAGCCGTCATACCGCTCAGGAAGGAGACACGTTCTGTCTCGTAGAGATGAATGTACTTTGGTGCGAAAAGTGCAAATCAATCCCAGAACAACAGCAAAGGACCTTGTGAAGATGCTGGAGGAAACAGGTACAAAAGAATCTATATCCACAGTAAAATGAGTCCTATATCGACATAACCTGAAAGGCTGCTCAGCAAGGAAAGAGCCACCGCTTCCAAAACCGCCATAAAAAAGCCAGACGACGGATTGCAACTGCACATGAGGACAAAGATCGTACTCTTTGGAGAAATGTTCTCGGGTCTGATGAAACAAAAATATAACTGTTTGGTCATAATGACCATCGTTATGCTTGGAGGAAAAAGGGGGAGGCTTGCAAGCTGAAGAACACCATCCCAACCGTGAAGAACGGCGGTGGCAGCATCATGTTGTGGGGGTGCTTTGCTGCAAGAGGGACTGGTGCACTTCACAAAATAGATGGCATCATGAGGTGGGTAAATTATGTGGATATATTGAAGCAACATCTCAAGACATCAGTCAGGAAGTTAAAGCTTGGTCGCAAATGGGACTTCCAAATGGACAATGACCCCAAGCAAAGTTGTTGCAAAATGGTCAAGGTATTGGAGTGGCCATCACAAAGCCCTGACCTCAATCCTATAGAAAATTTGTGGGCAGGACTGAAAAAGCGTGTGCGGGCAAGGAGGCCTACAAACCTGACCTAGTTACACCAGCTCTGTCAGGAGAAATGGGCCAAAATTCACCCAACTTATTGTGGGAAGCTTGTGGAAGGCTACCCAAAACTTTTGACCCAAGTTAAACAATTTAAAGGCAATGCTACCAAATACTTATTGAGTGTATGTAAACTTCTGACCCACTGGGAATGTGATGAAAGAAATAAAAGCTGAAATTAATCATATTCTCTACTATTATTCTGACAWTTCACATTCTTAAAATAAAAAGTGGTGATCCTAACTGACCTAAGACAGGGAATTTTTACTAGGATTAAATGTCAGGAATTGTGAAAAACTGAGTTTAAATGTATTTTGCTAAGGTGTATGTAAACTTCCGACTTTAACTGTAAATTGTAAAACGTCTGACAGCCAACTTTCTAACTTTTGGACTATATAGCACTCCCAGAAGGCATGAATCATTGACTCATTGTTAGTTTTACACTTAAGACATGACTGCCATTGTGCTCTCAAATTTTGCTCTCTGAATTTTGTTTATATATAATAAATTCAGTACATTAGTTTATACTGGATTAACTTCTCTAGGGTAGGGGGCAGCATTTTCACGTTTGGATGAAAAGCATACCCAAATTCAACTGCCAGCTACTCATCCCCAGAAAATAAYATATGCATATTATTAGTAGATTTGGATAGACAACACTCCGACGTTTCTAAAACTGTTTGAATCATGTCTGTGAGTATAACAGAACTTATTTAGTAGGCGAAACCCCGAGGACAAATCATTCAGATATCTTTTTTTTTTTTGGTCACTCTTTTCAATGAGTTTTCATTGGGAGACCAGATTGCAGTTCCTACGGCTTCCACTGGATGTCAACAGTCCTGAGAAATTGGTTGAGGTTATTGCTTGTGTAATGAAGAAGTACGGCCATCTTGAAGTCGAGTCACTCGACGTGTCCTGTTTGTTAGAGGCGGGAGACCAGAAAGCATGCWACACATTGTTTTCCTCCGGTGTTGAACACAGATCATCCCGTCTTCAATTTTATCGATAATTAACGTAAAAAAATAGCGATCGCTACCTTTGCGGTGAATTAATGCAGTTTTGTGGTTGGCTATTGTGGTACGTTAATATAATGCTATATTGTGTTTRCGCTGTAAAACACTTAAAAAATCTGAAATATTGGCTGGATTCACAAGATGTTTATCTTTCATTTGCTGTACACCATGTATTTTTCATAAATGTTTTATGATGAGTATTTAGGTATTTCACGTTGCTCTCTGTAGTTATTCTTGCTGCTTCGGTGCTATTTATGATTGTAGCTGCAATGTAAAACTATGATTTATACCTGAAATATGCAAATTTTCAGGTATAACAAAACATAGATTTATTGTATAACATGTTATAAGACTGTCATCTGATGAAGTTGTTTCTTGGTTAGTGACTAATTCTGTCTCTATTTGGGGGTTTTGTGCAAGCTACCTGTGCTGTTAATACATTAATATTAATATATTAATATTAATTAATATTAATATACATTTAATATTAAATTATACTTTTGAAAAATAAATATTCTAAAAACCTGTTTACACTTAGTCATGATGGGGAATTGTGTTTTCTGAATACTTTCCGAATGGACTAAAACTTTTAAATTGCAGGTATTCTAAAATGTCTACATTGGTCAGTCCAAAATCGCTTATTAAATCTGTCATGGAAATAATTGTATTACAAATCCGACAGTCACAAGATGGGGACTTCAAGTAGGCACGTCAAGGGAACTGTAGCCTACTGTTCAGATGGGTTAAATGGAAACTGAAATCTGAACACTGACTGTAATGTAGGTCGATAACCGATTACAGAGCCGTAATATTAACTCCTGCAGAGTTAAGCATTTCTTGCAGTAAAGTTATACACCAAATGTAAGCTAAATTCTGACCCGGGAACAGGAGTGGAGAAACATGATTTCTTTCTTTCAGCATCTTGAGAGAATGTGAATGTGCAATTACGTCTGTATAAGTGCCATCTTCACAGCAAAACTTGTACTGAGAGATGACGCAACCCCAAAATTCTGCAAAGCCAGATCTGTTCCATACTCCCTGAGACCAAAYGTGGAAGCAGAAATCGATCGCTTGCAGGATACAGGGATCCTGACGAAAGTGGACAGAAGCGAATGGGCCACACCCATAGTGCCTATTGTGAAGAAAGACGGGTCTGTTAGAATGTGTGGGGACTTCAAGGTAACTGTGAATTCAATGTTGCATGTGGACCAGGGGGTCTGCCACGTCTGGAGGACAACTTTGCTGCACTAGCTGGTGGGAAACACTTCAGTAAAATCGATCTGAWACAGGCTTACCTGCAYCTACCGGTTGAAGAGAGCTCCAAACAGTACCTGACAATAAACACACACAAAGGTCTATACAGGTATAACCGCCTGGTTTTTGGCATTGCATCGTCCCCAGCCATTTGGCAACGAACTGTTGACCAGATTTTGCAAAGGAATCCCAGGAACCCAGTGTATCCTGGATGACATGATCATAACAGGACGCACCGACAAAGAGCACCTGGCTAACCTGGAAGAGGTCCTGAAAAGACTGAAAGAGTATGGTCTACAGGCAAACTTACAGAAGTGTGAGTTCTTCAAAGACAAGATTGTCTTCTGTGGACATGAAATTGACCGKAATGGATTGCACAAAACACAGGACAAAATCGAGGCAGTGGTACAGGCACCACGACCACAAKATWTCACAGAAGTGAGATKTTTTGCGGGACTGATCAATTACTACAGAAGATTCCTCCCAAACCTTTCAGCAGTACTCCAGCCTCTAAATCAGCTCCTGGAAAAGAATAGGACATGGCGGTGGACAGAACAGTGTGAAAATGCATTTCTTAAGGCAAAACGGCTCATCACATCTTGAGCAGGTCCTGATGCATTATGACCCTGAACTGCCAGTGAAGTTGGCTTGTGATGCGTCGCCTTATGGCTTAAGGGCCGTCCTTTCACACACACTGAAAGATGGGTCAAGAGGCCAGTTGCATTTGCGTCACGAACGTGAATGATACAGAGAAAAACTACTCACAAATCGACAAAGAGGCACTGGCACTAGTGTGGGGCGTCAAAAAATTCCACGCATACCCATATGGCAAGCGTTTCACACTGGTTACGGATCACCAGCCGTTGCTTTCCATTTTCAGTCCAAAGAAAGGCATTCCGGCAATGACAGCAGCTAGGTTACAGCGATACGCCTTGTTCCTTGCCAGTCATATGTATGACATTGAGTTTAAGCCGTTGTCCCTCCACACAAATGCAGATGGATTATCCAGACTGCCCTGTACAAGAGAAAGACAAAGGATGTGGATGCAGTGGACATTTTCCATACCGCTCAGCTTGAGGCACTACCGGTCACAAGCACAGTTATCAAACAGGAGACAAGGAAAGATGTGACCTTGTCAAAAGTGTACACCTACACCATGTCAGGATGGCCAGCTACTGGCAGAAAGGAGCTGACTCCGTATTTCCAGCAGAGAAACAAAATTACAACGTACCAAGGATGTTTGATGTGGGGAATGTGTAACGGCAGTCCTCCTCCTCTACATCTGAAGAGGAGGAGTATTGAGGGAACACAGGCGCAGCGTAGTGAAATGACATTTTATTAACGAAAAAACACGAACTTGAATAAACTAACAAAAATAACAAACGGTGTAGACAAACCTATACGACGAACTCACATAAAAACAAGAAGAACGCACGAATAGGACATTAGACTACACAAACCGAACAAACCGTACACAGTCCCGTATGGTGCAAACAATTACACAGACACGGAAGACAATCACCCACAACGAACACTGGACAACGCCTACCTAAATATGACTCTTAATTTGAGGAACGCCAAACACCTGCCTCTAATTAAGAGCCATACCAGGCAACCCAAAACCAACACAGAAACAGAAAACATAGAGTGCCCACCCAACCTCACGTCCTGACAACTAACACACATAACAAACTAACATAAATAGGTCAGGAACGACATAACCCCCCCATAAGGTGCGAACTCCGGGCGCACCAGCACAAAGTCTAGGGGAGGGTCTGGGTGGGCATCTGACCACGGTGGTGGCTCAGGCTCCGGGCGAGGTCCCCACCCCACCATAGTCAATCCCAACCTCCATCTACCCCTAAAAATGTCCACCCATATCCCACAAAATCCTCTTTGTAACATCCATGACAGGGACAGCACCGGGACAGAGGAAAAAATCAAGACAGAGGGATAGATAAGAATAAAGAGGTAGATCAAGAAAGAGAGGGAGATCATAATAGAGGCGGACTCCGGACTGAAAGGCAGCTCCGGACAGAGAGACAGCTCTGGACTGAGGGGCAGTTCTGGGGATATAGCCATCTGAAGGACAGCTCCTGGCTGACTGACGATCTGGACGCTCATGGCAGGCTGACGGCTCTCGACGCTCATGGCTGCTGACGGCTCTCGACGCTCATGGCTGGCTGACGGCTCTCGACGCTCATGGCTGGCTGACGGCTCTCGACGCTCATGGCTGGCTGACGGCTCTCGACGCTCAGCTGCTGACGCTCTCGACGCTCATGGCTGGCTGACGCTCTCGACGCTCATGGCAGGCTGACGGCTCCCTGGACGCTCATGGCTCTCTGACGGCTCTGGCTGCTCATGGCTCGCGCGGCTCTGGCATCTGTCTGTTGGCGGCTCTGGCAGATCCTGTCTGGTGGCGGCTCTGCGACTGCTGGGCTCGGCAGATCCTGTCTGGTTGGCGGCTCTGGCAGATCCTGTCTGGTTGGCGGCTCTGGCAGATCCTGTCTGGTTGGCGGCTCTGGCAGATCCTGTCTGACGGACGGCTCTAGCGGCTCCTGTCTGGCGGGCGGCTCTAGCGGCTCCTGTCTGGCGGACGGCTCTGTAGGCTCATGGCAGACGGGCGGCTTTGCAGGCTCATGGCAGACGGGCGGCTTTGCAGGCTCATTGCAGACGGATGGCTCAGACGGCGCTGGGAGACGGATGGCTCAGATGGCGCTGGAGACGGATGGCTCAGATGGCGCTGGTGAGACGGATGGCTCAGATGGCGCTGGGGAGACGGATGGCTCTGGCCGGATAATGCGCACTGTAGACCTGGTGCGTGGTGCCGGAACTGGAGGCACCGGGCTAAGGACACGCACCTTCATACTAGTGCGGAGAGCAGGGACAGGGCACACTGTACTCTCAAAGCCCACTCTATACCTGGTGCGTGGTACCGGCACTGGTGACACCGGGCTGAGGACAAGCACATCAGGATTAGTAGGGGGAGAAGAAACAGTGTGTACAGGGCTCTGGAGACGCACAGGAGGCTTAGTGCGTGGTGCCGGAACTGGAGGCACCGAACTGGATACACGCACTACAGGAGAGTGCGTAGAGGAGGAACAGGGCTCAGGAGACGCACTGGTAGCCTAGTGCGTAGTGTAGGCACTGTAGGTACTAGGCTGGGGCGGGGAGGTGGCGCCGGAAATACCGGACCGTGCAGGGCGTACTGCTCTCTTGAGCATTGAGCCTGCCCAACCTTACCTGGTTGAATGCTCCCGGTTGCCCGACCAGTGCGGGAGGTGGAATAACCCGCACCGGGCTATGTAGGCGAACCGGGGAAACCATGCGTAAGGCAGGTGCCATGTATGCCGGCCGAGGAGACGCACTGAGACCAGACGCGTTGAGCCGGCCTCATGAACCTGGCTCAATACCCAATCTAGCCCTACCAGTGCGGGTTATATCCCGCACTGGGCTATGCACTCGTACAGGAGACACCGTGCGCTCTACTGCGTAACACGGCGCCTGCCCGTACTCCCGCTCTCCACGGTAAGCCTGGGAAGTGGGCGCAGGTCTCCTACCTGCCCTTGGCCCACTACCTCTTAGCCCCCCCCAAGAAATTTTTGGGTGTTACTCACGGGTTTTTGGGCTTCCGTGCCAGACGCGTTCCATAACTCCGGTTCCTCTCTCCGGTAGCCTCTGCTCTCCTCAGTGCCTCCAGCTGTTCCCATGGGAGGCGATCCTACCAGCCAGGATCTCCTCCCATGGTGTAGCAACCTTTCCCGTCCAATATATCGTCCCAAGTCCATTCCTCCTTCTTTTCCTGTCCCTTACTCCGTTTACTCCGCTGCTTGGTTCTGGAGATTTGGTGGGTGATTCTGTAACGGCAGTCCTCCTCCTCTACATCTGAAGAGGAGGAGTATTGAGGGAACCAAGGCGCAGCGTAGTGAAATGACATTTTATTAACGGAAAAAACACGAACTTGAATAAACTAACAAAAATAACAAACGGTGTAGACAAACCTATCGACGAACTCACAAAAACAAGAAGAACGCACGAATAGGACATTTAGACTACACAAACCGAACAAACCGTACACAGTCCCGTATGGTGCAAACAATTACACAGACACGGAAGACAATCACCCACAACGAACACTGTGACAACGCCTACCTAAATATGACTCTTAATTAGAGGAACGCCAAACACCGTGCTCTAATTAAGAGCCATACCAGGCAACCCAAAACCAACACAGAAACAGAAAACATAGAGTGCCCACCCAACCTCACGTCCTGACCAACTAACACACATAACAAACTAACATAAATAGGTCAGGAACGTGACAGAATGAGAGTCATGATACCCCAGAAATGCCAACATCAGGTTTTGCAGCAACTACATGAGGTCATGTTGGAATTGTCAAAATGAAGCTGCTCGCAAGGAGCCACTTCTGGTGGCCAGGTCTGGATCAACAGATAAAAAACATGGCGAAGAACTGTAGCGGATGTTTTGGAAACCCTTCACATGCCTGCTCCTGTCCCAGTCCACCCATGGAAATGGCCCACAGAGCAATGGGAATTCATGTGGACTACGCTGGTCTCTTTGAAAAGCACATGTTTCTGGTTATAGTTGATGCCCATTCCAAATGGCCAGAGGTATTTTGCACGACTCCTCTACCTCAGCTCAGACGATAGAATGTCTCAGAACAACGCTTGCACGCTTCGGATGCCGCTGCAACTGGTAAGTGACGAGTTTACAACATTCATGTCAGTAAATGGAATCAAACAAAACCTCAGCTCCGTACCACCTGCCACCAATGGGCTGGCAGAACGCTTTGTGCAAACCCTAAAGCAAGGACTCCGTGCAGCAAAACGAGATGAAGGGACTTTGCAAACAAAACTGGCCAGTTCCTGGCCTCCTACAGAAACACCCCACGACAAATGAAAGCCCAGCCGCACTGATGTTCGGGAGGCCTCTCCGCACACAGCTGGACATCATGAAGCCAAACAGGCGTAATGAAGTGCTGAACAAACAAGCCAAGATGCTCTCCGGGTGGCCGGGAGCGCCATCTCCAAACAGGACAGGAAGTGATGGTGCGAGACTACAGGAGGGGAGGGAAATGGACAAGAGGGACCGTACATACGGGACCCAGAACTCACCAGGTTCAAGTGAGCCCAGACATAAATGTGGCGGCGTCACATTAACCAAATGCCTTCCACGGAAAACAGCACAACAATCGAGAGAGAACAGGCACAGAGAGCTCCTGAGAGTGACACACAGGGAACTGAGAGGACGGTGGGGCAGTAAAGAGACCCCAGGCTGAAAGAAGGGAACATGTTGATGAAGGTGCTGCTATAGCAGAAGCTATAATGGAACAAGCACACACTGAGGATGTTCAGGAGCCTCCAGACAATCCTAGGTGCTACCCAGAACGAAGGCACCGTCCACCAGACAGACTGGACTTATAAACAAACAAAAACTAACTGTTCAAGTTCAAATTAAAAGATGCAAAATAACTACAACAAGTTCTGGGAAATGTTTCAGTTGTGGTTTGGTAAAAGTAACTCTGATTGAATAAGAGAAGGAATGTTATGTTCTGTTAATTACTTAATGGTCCCCTTTAAGAATGGAGCACCCTTGGTCATGCACAGTGTTGTTCTATGTTATTCTGGTACTAACTCGTTTTAGTAAATGTGAAGCTCCAGTTCCATTTCTTGTATTCTGAGTCTTTCTTATTATATAAATAAGTAATACGAGCTAAGACACTACAAACGTCATGAAAGCTGATAGTATTTCAAATCACATAAAATGTGACATTTTGTACATTAGCAGGTTAGGGGTGGGTCCAGGCCTCAGATTTTCACTTTATCACATATAGTTGGGTGGTTGCGGATGGGTTATTAGCAATTGCGGGCGGGTGAACAATCAGCTGACTTGCGCACCACTAGTGTGTTAATTCCCAGTGTTATACACTTGCTTAAAATATGTTTGGGTTTTAACATTACACATTATATAATTTTTCTGTCTCCCGTTCTTTCACACCTTTCCTACTTCCTCTCCTACCCTACCCTCCCCTCCTCTGACCATCTCCTTTTCTCATTCCCTCTTCGCTTTCCTCCCCTCTCTAACTGTCTTTCGCCCATCCTCTCCTCTCTTTTCTTTCCTTCATTGCGTGAGCAGCTACAGCCGTATGCAGCATTCACACTGCCCAATTATGATTCACACAATGAGAGAGAGGGAGAGACACCCTATAGGTTAGCTTTGGAATATGATGGGGAAAGAAAGAAAGAGGGAAAGAGAGGGAATGATCATATGCTGAAACATTTAAAAGGGAAATGTACAAATGTAGAAAGGGAGATGTCCATATGTTTGGTTAGGAATGACGCATGTGAGGGAGGCAGAAAGGGAAAAGGAGATTGGAATCTTCACACAATTCCAGAGGGATGTCACCAACAGTCATGCCATAAGAAAGAGATATAAAGTGACACACACACACAGTGGATTACCCCAGTAAGTTCATGGGTGAGTGGTGAAAGAAGGTGACATCTATATTCTCAGGTTGACACATTGGGGTCTGAGGGCATTCTTTATTTTTCTGTCCTCTCATTCCATCATTACTTTCCTGCTCTCCTCCATCATCCTCTGTTTTTCTCTCCTATTCACCCACTCCCTCCACGCTCTCTTTATCCCATACCTCCTTTCCTCCATTGATGTCACAGGGCAAGTGTGACAAATACTTTAATTCCTCACCATTCTTCCATCCCCTCCTCTCCTATTTTGAGGTAAGAGGGCAAGAATTACAAGTATTTAATTCTCTCATCCTCTTATTCCATTCTCTCTCCGTTCGCTTCCTCCCTCCTCTCCTCCAACACTTCAAAATTCACTCCTGTCTTTATCCCCCTCCTCCTCTCTCACATTGAGTTCAGAGGGTTAGTGTGACAAGTATTTAATTCCTCCTCTCGTCATTTCCCATCACTAATTTCCTCTATTCCTCTCCACCCCCCTCCTTCAGTAGGATTGTCTGGCGTTGACAGTGAGGGCACTGTAGGTGCACCATCAAAGGATAGGAAAGAAAGAAAAAAGAAAGASAAAAATAAAGACGAGAAGAGRGTGGAAGGTGAGGGAAGAGAAGAAAAATAAAGGATAGAATAGGCAAGACGAGGTCACACAAACACACAGACTATGATTGTTAACTTCTTTGTGATAGGGGGCAGCATTTTCACTTTTGGATGAATTGCGTGCCCATATTGAACTGCCTCCTACTCTGTCCCAGATGCTAATATATGCATATTATTATTACTATTGGATATAAAACACTCTGAAGWTTCTAAAACTGTTTGAATGATGTCGGTGACTATAACAGAACTCATATGGCAGGCAAAAACCTGAGAAAAAATCCAAACAGGAAGTGAGAATTCTGAGACTGGTCGATGTTCAACTCATCACCTATTCAATTCCCTGTAAGATATGGATCTGCTTGCACTTCCTACGCCTTCCACTAGATGTCAACAGTCTGTAGAACGTGGAATGAAGCCTCTACTCTCTACTGTGATATGGGGCCGGATGGGAGGTGTTTCAGTCATTGGTCTGGCATTCCTGGTCACGCGCGTTCCAAACGATATCGTCTTACTTTCCATAACTTCTAGAGACACAAAGGATTCTCCGGTTGGACGTTATTGGATAGTTATGATAACAACATCCTGAAGATGGATTCTATACTTAGTGTGACTAGTTTATTCGACCTGTTATATAACTTTTTGAAGTTTTCGTCCGAGTTCGCCTGCATCTGCGCGAGCGTTTGGACATGTGCACAAAACATGCTAGCAAAAGTAGCTACTTAGACATAAGTAATGGACATTATCGAACAAAACAACGATTTATTGTGGAACTAGGATTCCTGGGATGGTATTCTGATGAAGATCAAAGGTAAGGGAATATTTATGATGTAATTTCGTATTTCTGTTGACTCCAGCATGGCGGAGAAATGTTGTTATATCTGAGCGCCGTCTCAGATTATTGGATGGGTTGCTTTTTCCGTAAAGTTTTTTTTAATCTGACACCGCGGTTGTTAAGAACAAGTGTATCTTTAATTCTATGTAAAACATGTATCTTTCATCAAAGTTTATGATGAGTATTTCTGTTATTTGACATGGCTCTCTGCAATTTCTCCGGATATTTTGGAGGCATTTCTGAACATGGGGCCAATGTAAACCGAGATTTGTGGATATAAATATGCCATTATCGAAACAAACATAAATGTATTGTGTAACATGATGTCCTATGAGTGTCATCTGATGAAGAACATCAAAGGTGATGTGATAGTGATAGTGATTAATTTTATCTCTATTTCTGCTTTTTGTGACTACTATCTTTGGCTGGGAAATGGCTGTGTTTTTCTGTGGCTATGTACTGAGCCTAACATAATCGTTTGGTGTGCTTTCACAGTAAATCATTTTTTAAATCAGACATGTTGGCTGGATTCACAACATGTGTAGCTTTAATTTGGTGTCTTTCATGTGTCATTTCATGAAAGATTGATTTTTATAGTAATATATTTGAATTTGGCGTGGTACATTTTTTCTGGCTTATAGCCAAGTGGGACGCTACCGTCCCACATATCCCGAGAAGTTAATTTGCTTTCTACAGTTGTTGACCTTGCAAAACATTTCTCTAGTCTAGACTAATGCAATTACCATGACATCCCGCAAATGTAGTGCTAGGAGGAACAGGTACAAAACAGAGCTCAAATCTGTTACCTTGTCCCCTGCCACGACAAGGACAGGAGGCATACAGAGGTGATTTTGAATTCAGAGTGAAATGAAAGAGGCAGGATGAGAGAGAGAAAAGAGAGATAGAGAGAGATGGAGAGGGAGAGGGGCAGGCGGGGAGAGACAGACAGTACATGCAATTACCATGACGACCCAAAACCTGCAGGATAGAACAGAACTCAAATCTGTCTCCCTGTCAAGGAAAACAGAGGTAACAAGGTGATTAGAATATAGAGGACAGAGGGAAGTAGAGCGGGAGGGAGAGAGAGGGTAAGCACACAAAGTCAAGAAGGTGATTTGAATACAGATAGGACTATGAATGGCTAAAGTCTCTCTCGCTCTCTTACTCTCTACTTCTCTAACTCCTGTGTGTGTTTATAGCAATGCACATGCCCCGCCCAACTGAGGATCTGTTATTGTTTTACCTTCGTTTGACGGATGCAAATCCACTGTCATGACGTTGGCCTGGGGGTAGGTTTATGACAGTCATAAATACCTCTTTCCCCCTTTTTCCTCTCCCTACTATACTGATGTGACATAAGAAACCCTTTGGTTAACATAGAGATTCTGGAAAATCAGAAGTTGGGGGGAAATGAACTATATTCTGGTAATCCGACCAACTGAACATATGCGGTGGTACTTAAGGTATATTATGTCAGTTCGGTTGTCATCTGAGACATTCTCATCAATGATAGGATGACATAAACTCTACTGTGGAAAGTCTAAACATCAGAGGTATCAGATTCACATGGAATTGTTGTTTAATTCAAATGTTTGAATATGAAATTATTTGTGAAGAGATGAAATGTAATTTTAGCTTCAAATGAGAAGATTTGGGTTTTCATATAGTTTGGATCTCTGCTCAACCAGTGGCCCGCCCCTGTGAAGAGACATGGGTTATAAACTTTTCAGTCACACCCCTCTCCCTCCACCTATATAAGCCATTGACAAAAATATAACTTCCTGTTCCGAGGATATGAGGGTGACGATCCCATGTCAAATGGTTCAGGTAATAACTACAGAACTAAGCCAACATCAGCATGAGCTTTGGTTGTGAATGTA